>NC_142952.1:4636652-4646652 GCF_046866305.1 Octopus bimaculoides
GAATCATGTGGTGAGGACGCAAAATTTTTACTACACAACCACTTTGATGTTGATATGAACGAAATCAGTGCTAATTCGTAAAAAGCTGGCCACGGATGTATTTTGAAAGAGTGATGGCGGTTACATCTATTGGAAGAAGTGACCTCATAGCAGACAATTGCATTGTGTATTTTTGAAAGCTCCATTTGTTCAAAGCAAGCACAACTGGCTTAAATCAAATGTCAGATTTGATTCGATGTGTTGTAAACCGCACCTAGTATCGCTTCTGTCTCACACATCACGTTGTCTTAAAATGGAATGGTATATGAGATGTCGTAATCATAAATAAACTACTATGTCCAGCCATGCTAAATATTTGATTTAAACACAAGATCACGAAAACTGTGAGGTCATAGATATGTGTGCTCAGATGTTATTTGCGTGAAATGTATGGCTAGCCTTTTGTATTTTCTTTAATCATATAGTTCTTTCTGTGATTTCAACTGCGACCATGCTGGGGCACACTACATTAGAGGGTTTAGTCGACCGAATATTCCCCTGTATTTATTAATTTGTCGAAGCCCTGTTGTTATTCTGTCGCACCTCTTTGGGCAAACAAGTTACGGGTATTTGGATATACCAATTCCAATCGTCAAGAGTTCTTGGGGGATACAGACAGACAGACAGACACACACACACACACACACACACACACACACACACACACACACACACACACACACACACACACACACACACACACACAAGAGGAGTGGTATTAAAATATCATCATAAGTAGCAAGCGAATTATCAGCCATACAGGCAAATTAATAAAATATATACATAGGCGATGGAGTATCTGTGTGGTAAGTAGCTTGCTTACCAGCCACATGGTCCCGGGTTCAGTACCACTGCGTGACACCGTGGGCTAGTGTCTTCTACAATAGCCTCAGGCCGACCAAAGCCTTGTGAGTGGATTTGGTAGACAGAAACTGAAAGAAGCCCGTCGTATATATGTATATATATATATATATATATGTATGTATGTGTATATGTTGTGTATCTGTGTTTGTCACCCAACATCGCTTGACAACCGATGCTGATGTGTTTAAGTCCCCATAACCTAGCGGTTCGGCAAAAGATACCGAGAGTAAAAGTGCTTGGCTTACAATGAATAAGTCCTGGGGTCGATTTGATTCGACTAAAGGCGGTACTCCAGGATGGCCGCAGTCAAATGATTGAAACAAGTAAAAGAATAAAAGAATATATACAAGATCACTTACATCGCTAAAAAGAGAAATCAAAAATACTTCTGTGCCACAGAATAGTCAGAAATCTACTACAAGACTGCTAGGGAATAATTGCGGTGAACATTCAAAATGTCTTACCCGCGCTAGGTCAGCACAAGTAATACTGGTCAACTCGGTACCGGTTTCGAAATTATTGCCAAATCGGTGCCTGTTTCTCTTCAGCCAAAGACTGCCAGTTTACGACTACTAAAATTTTCCCCCACCATGCCTGCAAAACTTGGTTTGATGCGACCAAACATTATTTAAACAAACGAAATGTGTGAAATTATTTATAAATAAATATAAGATGGATGTTATTATTAAAATGCAATCACAAGTGGCAAGCGAATTATCAGCCATACATATATATATAAATAATAAATTAAACAGAGAAATACACTTGACAATCTAACAATTGACAATCCACAAGATTTTTATTCTCTCTCTGTTTATTTCCTCATATTCTTTTCTGTTGCAGAGCGTAAGCTCAAAACGTAAAAGGCTTTCTCACTTTCCCCAGCGTCAAACTAACACACCTGCTTGTTGTTTATACAACTAACTTCGTCTTTTACTTTTCTGCAAATTTCAACTATACACACACACACATCCATACACATACACACACGCACACACATACACAGACACACACACAGACACACGCAGACACACACACACACACACATACACACACGCAGACACACACACACACACACACACACACACACACACACATATATATATATATAATATAATATAAATATATATATATAGATAGATAGAGACATACGTACACACATAGAGAGATAGACACACACACACACACACATATATATATATATATATATATATATATATATATATATATATATATATATAGATATAGATAGATAGATAGATATAGACAGATAGACAGATAGATAGATAGACATGCGACGGACTTCTTTCCGTCTACCTCTACTGATCCTTTCACAAGGCTTGGTCGCTTCCGACGAAAATAGAAGACACACACAAAAGGTGCTATGCAGTAGGACTGAACTCACAAGCTAGTGGTCTGTAAATAATTGTAGGTAATTGTTTTTCGCTGACACTGTATGCAGATAACAAAATTTTTGCTGTCACAATAAAGTATTATTTTCGTCTTTCTTTTAGTACAGACTCGTCATCTGAAATTCTACCTATCATAGTATGCTACAACAATTTCTTTGAAATAATTATACATGATTATCTGATCTCTCCACGAATCTTTTTTTCTTCACACAGCAACTGGATCATCAAGTGGACAGACACATTTTTATCATTGGTTTCTTTTTGATGCAAGCACGCAGAGCTTTTTCTTAGCCGTCGCAGCATGAAAACAAAGGAATTAGAAAATAGTCGTCAGAAGCGAGTCTAACATTTACATCGAGTCATTTCTGCTTCATGGAAGTGTTTATTTTTATCCAAAAGTTGCAATGTTCGTCTCAATAACAACATTCACCAAAGCAGACATAAAACTTGCTAAATCTCAGAAACCAGTACATACATACATACATACATACATATATATGCTTATGCATATATATATATATATATGTTGTGTGTGTGTGTATGTATATATATATATATATATATATATATATATATATATATATATATATATAGAAGTGTGTGTGTATGTAAATATATATATATATATATATATATATATATATATATATATATATATATATATATATATATAGAAGTGTGTGTGTATGTAAATATATATATATATATATATATATATATATATATATATATATATATATATATATATATATATATATATATACATATACATATATACATATACATAGTGGCTGTGTGGTAAGTAGCTTTCTTACGAACCACATGGCTCCGGGTTCAGTCCCACTGCGTGGCACCTTGGGCAAGTGTCTTCAACTATTGCCTCAGGCCGACCAAAGCCTTGTGAGTGGATTTGGTAGACGGAAACTGAAAGAAGCCCGTCGTATATATGCATATATATATATGTATGTGTGTGTGTCTGTGTTTGTCCCCCCAACATAGCTTGACAACCGATGCTGTTGTGTTTACGTCCCCGTAAGCGGTTCAGCAAAAGAGAGACCGATAGAATAAGTACTAGGCTTGCAAAGAATCAGTCCTGGGGTCGATTCATTCGGCTAAAGGTGGTGCTCCAGCATGGCTACAGTCTAATGACTGAAACAAGTAAAAGAGTAAAGAGTATATATACATATATATGCCCAAGATGCCACGCAGTGGGACTGAACCCGGAACCATGTGGTTGGTAGGAGTCTCGACAAGTAGATATGTAGATAACAACACGTAATCGAAACTGTGCCGGTGCTTTACTCATCATCCATTTATACATTTTCTATAATTTCTCCTCTATATATACATATATATTTATATTTATATATATATATATATATGTATTCGTGCGCGCGTGTTTGTTGCTTATGTGTGCGTTTGTGTTCGGGTGTGGTGTGTACGTGTGGCGGTGTGCGCGCGTTGTAAAAGATTTTTACTTCCAACTGAGTGATCCACCATAGTCTTTTCACTGTGATTTTCTGCTTGTGGGTGTTCTTATACTGAAAACACCATGTTTGAATTGGAATTTCATTTCATTACGCGGTTTCCGAAGAAGAAATAGATAGTACAATTGTAATTTATGAAAATTATGCCGAATTTATTTTATACCACGAGAAGTTTATACGCTTAAGTATTGCCGCATACAGACATAAATTACTAATAAATACGATTGCTGTTCTGTATTTTCATGCAATTAACTTCAAATAACTATATCTCTATCAATTTAGACATGGATAGGTTAGTAGGTACAGCTTAGGGGGAAATGAAGAGGCTTAACGTTTCCAATACAAATCCTCCGAAGGAGCGATCAATTTAAGGCTCGTCAGATAGAAGAGAGAAGAAAAGATTTCAACGGCTAGTTGAGGAGGCATTTTCTGCAAATGATTGATGCCGTTGCCAAAAGAACCACAATTATTTACACTCAACAAACATACTTGGATTCCATTACCTCTGTTATCAAAGACAGATCATCACTAGCTTTCACATGTTTCTGAGGTTCACACTATCAATTTCACTCTCATTACATTCTCTACCGTCTGAAATCCTAACGTTAATAAATCTTTCGCAGCAATTCCAGTAGCGAAATTCATATTAATTAACGTCGGTAAATCAGAGAACGAAAGAGCTTCGAAACGAATGGAAGATGAACATCTCATTCGAACAATTCCGTCCACCGCCAACACCAGCTCAGTTTATGCAATGACACTCATTTCCTTTAAAATATAGTTTTCAACCACGGTCAGGAAATAAATGTTTAGAATATAATCTATAAATGTAACGAAAACGTTTAGTAAATTATCGAAATGTTAAACATTGTTCGATCGATTAAGATGGCTCTTTTGATCTTTATTCGATGATATCCTCTAAACTATGAATGATATCACCATGAAATATACAATTTTGAAATTCTAGGTAACAGCTATCGATTAAAGATTAAACTGGTTTTGATCACGAAATGTATCTTTTATATGTATATATTCATTTACACTTGCTTTATGCCTTCATCTATTTACGGGCACACACACACACACACACACACACACACACACACACATATACCTATATATATATATATATATATATATATATATATATATATATATATATATATATATGTATATATATATATATATATATATATATATATATATATATATATATATATATATATATATATATATATATATATATATATATATATATATATATATATATATCAATATATATATATATATATATGTGTGTATATATATAGTTATTTACTTCTGCATATTACAGCTGCTTGCAAGGAATATAGATATGGATACAATTGGATTATGGCGAAGATAATAAAAATGATGATAATAACAATAATAATATTAATAATAATAATAAGAACAAGAACAATGATAATAATAATAATAATAATAATAATAATAATAATAATAATAATAATAATAATAATAAGAAGAAGAAGAAGAAGAAGAAGAAGAAGAAGAAGAAGAAGAAGGAGAAGAATATTAATTATATTACTAATAATGATGATAACGAATGTGATAATGAATATGATAATAATAATAATAATAATAATAATAATAATAATAATAATAATAATAATAATAATAATAATAATAATAATAAAGAAGAAGAAGAAGATGGGAAGGAGTAGGAGGAAATCGTTAGGACAGAAATTGTTATGGAACAAGAAAGAGGAAGAAATAGAAGCTGAACAACAACAACAACAACAAAACTGACAACAACAACAACAATGATAAAAGGTGAAAAAGAAGAAAAATGAGAATGGAAAAGAGAATGAGGTGAAGAATGTCGATCTTGTCGATTAGGGATCGAACTTATGTACACGTGACTATATATGAATGTATTCTGAATATGTGAATGCGTATGTGTGCATGTGTGCGTATGTGTTCAACCCTGCCCGTTTGTTATACCTTCCATATGATATTTTCGAGCGTATAAAATCTTGGGCCCATTAAAAAGCATGTACTGTAGTGTGGTAGATTCGTTTGAGCGCCGGACAAAATACCTGATACTATTTCTTCTGACTCTTTATGTTCCTACTTCATACCAATTGGTCTGCCACTCGCGGGTCGATAAAAGATAATATCAGTCAAGTACTGGAATGGAAATTGTGGGCAAAATCCCTATGCTCAAACTTGCTAGCCTTATTGTTGCGGTGATGCTAATTTTTTTTTATGTCTTCGTATTATTATTGAGTGAGAGAGCGGCGCATGTCATTAAATTAACTCAGGGGTACAAATATACGAAGCGCAGTATACCCATCATGGCTACTCGCTTGATAAGGGCACTCCAGGTACATACATCACGATGATATGTGAGAGACCTTGTGATCACATACCAAGATAAACACCGCATGACCTTGCAGGTGCGGGCCCAGTTAGAATTTTCTTCAAGCGAAGTAGCCCATCTTGCTGAAAAGGTCCCTCAATAAGGGTTGTTTAAGAATACTGACGGGAATACTCATGTTTCTAAAGGTGAATTATTCAAACACCCAAAACTCCCTTTGAACACATGGCAATGATGCTCCCAAGATAGTCCCTGCTCGTGATGAGAAATGCACATGTCATTAGCCACTAACGGACATGCGCAACTGGTTATGGTCAAGCAACTGACAAGCAAATATCTGTGGTATTGAGTATAATATTTGCTGTAGCCCATCTTTTACAGCAAGACAAAACATATACATTTTAACACTGCCAATCAATTCAGATCAGCAGCTACGTGAGCCAAGCCTGTTATTGCATCAGGTCAGGATGCTGTTGTTACAATCATCAACTTCATCATCATCATCATCATCATCATCATCATCATCATCATCTTCATCATCGTCATCCTTATCTTCATCCTCCTTCTCCTCATCATCATCACCATTATTATTAATTGTAGTAGCTGGAGTAGTTTAGTGTTAATATTATCTAGGACAGTTGATTATCAAAAAGCACTAAATGCGTAAAATCCTATTGACATTTAATCTGCTCCATTTGCGATTGGATTTCAGAATTATGAAAGACCCATCTTGTCTTCCTTTCATCCGTTTGATGTTAACCAATTAATTACTAGTCATGAACGACGGATGATTTAATAGAGTGTGACCATTGCCATTGCAAATTCCCTTCGCTTGTATCAACACTAGAATTCATTATTACAATTTTCTTTCGATTCAAATTAAGAGACATTTTTACAATTATTTTTTGCAGGTTTCATTTAGCAATTTCACTCTTTGTTTATATTACTTCATCCTTTCATATTAAAATTCAGACATCTTGAATAATCTTACGGATGACCTTTTCAAAGAGACTTGTAGTAAAAGACTGAAAAAACGGCAATGAATCCGTGTAGTTATGTTGAAAGATTTAATGTTATGAGTTACATGTAATGAACCCCATTCGCTATTACATTCTAATGGTTAAGATCAGACATGGAGGATAGAGGACTAAAATGTTTTTCATGGAGGTTTCTTTAATCTTGCATCTTTTAAATATTGCATTCATTGGACTACAGTCGTGGAGGATCTTTGGTCGAACACACGGAATCCATTACTTATTTATTAACATCTAGTATTTATTCTATCGGCCTCTGTTCGTGAAGCACTAAGTTATGGAGATGTAAGCAAAACAACACCGGTTGTTAAGCAGTCTGAGGGGGACGCACGCACACAAAAGCACACACACACATATATAACAGGCTTCTTTCAGTTTATATCAACCGAATACACTCACAATGCTTTGGTCGGCCCGGGGCTATAACAGAAGACACTTAACCAGGGTGCCACACAGTGGTACGAACTCGAACGCATTTGGCTGAGACGCGAAGTTCTTAACTGTGACCCATGCCTACACCTACGTAAATTTATGCCTGGATTCGAAATCTTGTTACCGCTTCTCAGATGTTTTAATTTTCTTTCCTTTCTCATTTACGTTAATATTATTATGGTTTTGGGGGGTTTTTCGGCTTTTGTAATGGCTTCTATGGTTCGCTAATGAAGTCACAGTTTTTACTATGATTGCTGAAAATAATTTAAATATTTTTTTAGTCGGTAACAAAATTTGTTTCTTCCTCACTGCATAATTATTTCTCGTTAGATTTCAATGCTTTCCGAATTAAAATATATTAACACTAACTTAACTATTCTATCAGTTTATGTGTGTCTCACCATTAATTATTTTTTGTTAGCTTATTTTAATGGCTCCTGCATTAAATATATTTATACAAACTTAAGTATTTCTTTTATGTAAATGACGTCTTCGTATAATGTATTTTGTGAATATTCTTACTTTAATACTCCAATTAATGCAGTCTTGTTTACTTATATACTGCTGCTTACATTCCTGCGGTAGTAAGTTCAGGTGAAGGCTACTCTTCGCTGACAAGGCTATTCTAAGGGTGAAGTTTAATTATTCGTAGTGAAGACCTATGGCCATTATCATTGCAACCGTAATCCGTTCGTGTTACATTACGAATTATTGCATTGCATTGCGTTAATTTATGGACACTTACGTTATAAAAACGCCATGCTTGGACTGGAGAGTATTTGGTGCCTATAACTATGAAATTAAATAATTACAGAGAGCTTCACTATACGGATTCAAACAAGAATCGGTATACATGTAATAGGATCAGCTTTAGCTACACATCATTTGAAGGAAATGCTTTATGTCAATCCATTGGCATTTATGTGGCTGTGAATAGCTTAGTCGTAACCGTTTTGGACTCATGATAGTCTCAGCTCCCACCCGGAAATGCTGGCCTTCTGTGAAAATTTGAAACCAATATTAGTTTCAGGTGGATGCCCGTGGTTTAGTGGTTAGAGATGCTGGAAACATGATCGTAAAATTGTGGTTTCGATTCCTAGACCGAGCGAGCGATGCGTTGTATTCTTGAGCAAAATACTTCATTTTAAGTTGTTCCAATTCGATTCATCTGGTAAAAATGAATATTCCTGCAACGGACCGGCATCCTGTCCAAAGAAGAATATATACATTAGAGAAACCAGGAAACCGATCGCGGTGCTCCTTACAGAGTAATATACACAAACCATCGACATTTATATCAATCCCATTTTGCAGTGTTATGCTGATATGTGAGATATTTGCCATATTTCAGTCTTTGCCATATTTATATCTGTCGGATATTAGGCTCTTTGAGTATGCAGTGGAAAGTAAAGGCAGTTAAATGGAATGCATTAATCACCGAGTTTAACACCAGTCACTTGTGCAATTGACTTCTAGTTGAGACCATTTTGTTGGCAGTATTCAGAATATATGCTCTGACTGAGAAGATTGACTGTTAGGCTCATATTTTTTCCATCTTCCATCGCCTGCCACGAGTTTTGGTGTAGGTAAAAATATGATGAATTTTACACTTTATGCTTTCGATTAATCCATAACAATACAGTACCAACTTTTAAATATCTATGGCTATTTATGACCAAACATAAAGGAAAAAGGAGATGTTGAAGATTTGTCTAGAATGCATATTATGTCAAGAGTTTATATATTTATATATAAACCTAATACATAGGACAACATTGTACCATGTGTTTTCCCTTGTTTGTACAATATGGCCGACATCTATTTTTAGGCGGTGAAATGGAGACAAAGAAACTGTTTAAAACCAGGTGAGATCAAATAATTAGAGACATGGCGTAGGAGCACGCAAGATAAATTCATTTTTCAAGATGTTTACATGTTTGGAACTAGAGTACGACAAAGGAAATTTAGGTGTTATTTTTAGTACTCGTGAAACTGCGTAGTAGGACAACAGTAGAATTCTTTTGAAATGTTAGTGCATATTTTTGAAATGTTCCTTAATTTATTATGCCAAATCCTGCGTATGAGTGCAAATGAATACAATTAATGGATTGTAGCTGTTAACTTAGTCTCAGTGTCAATATTTATCACGGCATGACTAATTAACAAATCTCTTTACTAATTATCCACTATTCATTTCGTTACAGCTGTGAAACGTACAATCAAAACGACTTGGGAGAAATAATGGTCAAACTTCATTCAAATCTTCACTCTATCACGTTTAAGAAAAGTCACATTGACGCATGTTAATGATAACTCTGCTATTAAATAAACTGAAAAAATAATAACGGATTGGGCAAGTGTAGATAGTCTGAA
>NC_142952.1:4649152-4666652 GCF_046866305.1 Octopus bimaculoides
TAAGAATTTATAAACTTCGGGAAGATGAAATGGAGGCTTTTTAGGACCGAGGGATCTCGAATCAAATAAAGCTGTACATAATAGCGGGTAAATATTGGATAAAAAATACTCTTTGGCTAAAAGTATCGACTGTTGCTTTTGCGACTCGAAACCGCACCTACTTTTTACGTTATATCAGTAGTAGAGAACAACGGCATCATAAAAGACTCCTAAAGACAAGTCAATAGTCTTTGCCTCGTGTCTAAAGACAGATGGCATGCTTTAGCATTTATCCAAAACAAATTTATCCAAAACAAATTTATCAAAGAATTTAGTTTATATCGCAGTTTTCATCAGCGGTTTACATCATTCTTAGATATTCAACGTCGTCAAAACACCCAGGTATTGGAGTGTATTTATGTATGTCTGTACAAACAACACACACAAACACATATATCAATATATAATATGTGTGTGTGTATGTATATATGTATATATATATATATATACATACATACACACACACACACATATATATACATATAGATAGATAGATAGATAGATAGATAGATAGATAGATAGATAGATAGATATAATTAAATAGTTACCAGGGTAGCAAAAATTCACATAAGTGACAAGTATATTACTCAATGCTGTTTTCGAAACATAAGTTGGAAGTTTAAATGATTTGAATAACACCTGCGTTTGACTCCATTTCTCAATTTCTCTCTCTTTCTTTCTTTCTCTCTCTCTCTCTCTCTCTCTCTCTCTCTCTCTCTCTCTCTCTCTCTTTCTCTCTCTCTCACTTTCTCTCTCTTCCTCTCTCTCATATATACGTATATATATACATATATATATGCATACATACACACATACATACATATATGTATATGCATATATATATATATATATATATATATATATATATATATATATATATATATATATATATATGTATGTATAAATATAAGTGTGTGTGTATATATGTATATATATATATATTGTATGTACACACACACACACACACACACACACACACACACACACACATATGCATATTAAATATTTTGCACTGAAATCGTGATAACATTTTGGCTTTGTCGTTTCTATTAATTGTATACATTATATTTTCGCATAAACCTTCCCCTAATGCTTGCCGGTTAACAGTGTCGAAGTCCTTCGTAAGGTCAAAGAATGCCATGAACGACTCTTGATTTTTCTCATGTACCCTCTCCATCACCTGTGTAAAAGTAAAGATCATGCCGATAATGCTGCACTGTGGTTCTGGATCGATATCGTTTACACCGTGTTTGATGGTCTCGTCAAGAATGAATTGAGCAAGAGTCTTACCAGGAATAGACACAAGCGATATCCCATAATGATTATCATTCTGCTTCCCTTATTCTTCCCTTCTGTTCTTCTATTTTGTTCTCTTCTTCCCTTGTTCTTCCCTTCTGTTTCTCTTGTTCTTACAGAGATGTTGAATCGAGGCATCCTTGAAGTCCTCTGGTACGCAGTTTACAATCCAAGTATTTATGAAGAGGTCATGCAATTTCTTAAAAAAGCTTCTGCCCACCATGCTTGTAGATTTCAGGAGGGACAGCATCCTTGCCAGGCACTTTGCCAGGAGAGATCTCTTTAACATAGTTTATCACTTCCAACAAAGTTGGCTCCAGAGAAATTCCGATATTTCAGCGTGCTGTGGAATTGATATTAGTAAGTGAGGTGGAGCTCAACACGGTTCCGAAGTGATCTTTGCATCGTTTCAAGAAGTCAGATTTGTCAGTCAACGATGTCTCTCTATTGGATGAAATGAAAACAACAGGAGTAACGCCGTGCTCTTGAGGACCATACACTTTCTAAAAAAAACTTTAGAATTCTTTCTGTGTGTAGCTTCTTAGATTTCAGTGGGCTTGGAAGACTACCAAGCGTCCTTCATCTGTTTCTGAGCACTATGTGCCTGGCCTCTGCATTTCTTATAATCATTCTCTTTCCTGGATGACTTCCTTTGCATATACTATACGGGCACAAAATGTGTGCCGGTGGCCAACTGGAAAAGATGTGTTCCTAAGGCGCAGAAAAATTGATAATTAAATCGAGTTGGCGTTCACTCTTTACAAAACAAAAGTCTTTTCAGATCACTCTTGTATAGGACTGCCATATCATGTTGTCAAATAAATTTTACTATATATATGCGTAAGGCACTTCCGCCATGTACCAACGTCTACTTATTTCCACAAATGAGTCATGGGAAAACTTGGAATGACTCTGTAGAAACCATGCCAAACATGCCCCTTGATACTGCGTTGTTGTATTGAACCGATCGAACACAGAAGTGAAATTTATTTCTTAACCGCACAGAAATATTGATAATTAAATCGAGTTGGCGTTCTAAAGATGGAAATATTTTTTTGCACTCTTTACAAAACAAGAATCTTTTCAGATGAAAAATTACAACAAAAACTTCTTTAAAAAAAAACATTTTAAAGAAATCATCTCCCTCAGAGTTCTGTGCTTTAGCAATGATATAAAATAGGATAAAAATCTTTAAGAAAATCCCCTTCATCTGAACACCTCCACCAACTTCAAAAAGAAAAAGAAAAGTTCACACAAATTCAACCCCAAAGAAACGAGAAATCGATAAAAGACAATTGATTTGGTCTCAGACGCTTCCCATACCATTTTATGTTGATCAGAGTTCTTGTTTTTCATATGTGTGTGTATTCGTCTGTGTGAGTATATATACATGTGTGCGTGTTTGTATATACATATACGTATATATATATACATATATATATATATATATATATATATATGGACATACATTTACATACATATATAGGGATATATGTACTTCTAACTCCTCCTCCTCTTTCTCTATCTCTGCTCTCTCTCTGTCTCTGTTTTTCTGTCTTTTCCCACACATGCACACTCATGCACACCCCCATATATATATATATATATATATATATATATATATATATATATATATATATATATATATATATATATATATATATATATATATATCAAATGTATGTATATATAATTTTTGAACTTTGAACGAGAGCGAGTAGAACGGGATGCCAAGACAACGAGAAAGCGTATGTGCTTCTGTGTGTGCGTGTATGTGCTTGTGTGTGTTTGTGTGTGTGTGCGTGCGCGTGTGTAGGAGTCTCTATGTGTGTGAGTGAGTAAATGGGAGTGAGAGAGAGAGAGAGAGAGAGAGAGAGAGAGAGAGAGAGAGAGAGAGAGTGTGAAAGAAAGAGTGAGAAAGAGAGCGAAAGTGAGAGAAAATCTGCAAATAACGTACACCTCAAATCGAGAACCAGTCACAAATATTACATGGTAAAACGAAATAGATGAATAAAATATAAAAAATTCTGGAGTTGAATTAAACTAACAACATGCTGTGCAGATTCCATTGATCTGCATCTTAAAAATTCACACTCCATGATGAATAGTTTACGCGAGTGCAAGCATATTGATGAAAATTTAAATTTCATAAACAACAAGAAATAGCAACAGGTGTAAAAGTCTATGGAAATGCTAAAATGTAGCAAACACAAGTATTTAGCAGAGAAATGATTTTTTTAAAAAACTGTTACTGCAATGGTGGTTCATTTATTAGGGTACGCTTTACGGAACTGTTAAGCATGGTTAGATATGGTGACCAGATCGTTCTCGCTCAATTTATACCCTTAGAACTTACTGACAGCAGGGTAACTACTTTCGAGACAATAATGCTAGACGTTCTGTATATGAATATTATATGGGTTTGGAAAGCTTTTGATCAAACGCATGTTAGATTATTAAAGATTTATGGTTAAAGCAAGAGAACACTTACGAACACGTGTACACATTCACCCAAACAGAAACACATATGTCCATGCACATAGACATTTAAGCTTTTCCATATTTAATTTAACACCCTGTCAAGAAGAAATAAACTGTATGAGGGAATTTCTGTCTAATTGTTTAGCGTGTAGAAATAGTGATTAAATCTATCTCAAATACTTTGTACCTTTGTGGGGTACAAGGAATTTTCTGTCTAATCGCTGAGCGTGTTAGAAATAGCAGCTAAATCTTCCTCAAATACTTAGCGGTATTTCGTCCGGCCTTACATTTTGAGTTAAAATTTCATCGAGGTCGACTTTGCCGTTCATCTTTTCGAGAGTTGATGAAGTAAGTACCAGTTGAACACTGGGATTGAGGTAATCGACTAGCCCCTCTCCCCAATATTCCAGTCCCTTGCCTATATTAGAAAGGGTAATTTAATCCCAGGTCAGTTGTGACCTGGAACTAAACTGACCAGTAAAAAGAAGCAGAATACACACACATGAATGAGTGTTTCTAAACTTACCACAAGGAGATTGATTGCTTCTCATCTTTCCTTGGTCAATACATTTAGCCCTAGTATCATACTGGTGTCCATGATAACAACTATACACCTTACTTGAACCAGCTAGGTATTAGGCCGATGTAAAAACAAACCTACTATTTCCCGTTTTGGAGGTAAATTGACAGGAAATGTTCAGTGTTTACAAAAACAAAATATTCTTTTCTGGTCTAGGTACAAGGCCCAAATTTTTGGGGGAGGGGTTTAAGTCGATTAGATAGATCCCAGTACCTAACTGGTACTTAATTTATCGACCCCGAAAGAATGAAAAGCAAAGTTGACCTCTGCAGAATTTGAACTCAGAACGGAAAGACAGACGAAATGCCGATAAGCATTTCTCCCGGCGTGCTAACGTTTCTGCCAGCTCGCCGCCTTTATTAAGAAATATATTTTCGGCATTAAACTCTACGTTCTACTAAATCCGCTTCGAAAGGGCGCTGGTTTTGTAGAGCAGGTGAAAGAAGTATTGGTTTCAATTCCTTACTGTTAGAGCGACAATATAGAGGCTTCCACGTAGACTTCTTTGGTCCGTGATGTTTGGTCCTTGGTTCAGGAATCTAGTTTTCATCTTCCTATTTTAATGAGATGTAGTGTGAATGAGGGGAGAACTGGAAACTTCTTTATTTTCTAGCCGCGACGAATTTAAAATCATTTTACATGAAGCATTATTCCTACTTAACGACCCACCACCAGATGGCGTGGGAATATTAATTCTTTCAATAGAGGAAAAAAATTAAAACCTGCTATTAAAACGATATTACAGTCCAAACTTTAAATAATTATTTCAACTTGTGAGCAATGCTTTAGAATTGAACGAAAAAAAAATATGATAATGATAATAAAAATGACAATAAAGAAATAAATAAAATTGAAATTCAAAACGGTTTCAGACAGAAATAAATTAATAGAAAAATAACCAAATGAAAAATATTATTTTATTAGTGAACAAGCTTTTAGTGTCGCAGTGGACTTCATTGAAGCATCTGTCAACATATTAAGGCTTGTTAATAGAGACTTAACTTTGAGTTGATCACAACTCGGGTCGTGACTAAAATGTGCTCATATTGGTTCATATTGTCACCAAGCCGCCGCAATTGACAGCTATTTTTTTTCCACGTTAGTTCTTTAAACTGAAAATTTAGTTTCAGATCCTTTCGTTGAATTTCTTTCTATCGTTATAATAGTTCAACGGTTTCCTGGTTTCCTGTTTTATCTGTGATATTCAACTGTTTAATCTCGGCTTCCCTTCCCAACTCTATAACAACATTTGCAAAATCACCGAACAAAAAAAAAAAAGCAAAAACAAAAAAAAAAAACAATAATTTTTATTTTTTACATTTGATAATATTGAAATTTTGTTTTGGAGTAATGAAAATAATCAAAAACCAGAATTATAAATTATAATAAATAAAGAAATTGAAAAAGATTGGAAATGTGCTTCAAAGAAATACGCAACCTTACACACTATGTTTAAGAAACCACTCTCTCTTTCCTTCACATACATGCAAGACAATGGCCACAATATGCAGACACATACAGGCAGGCAGTCAACGTATTTTCTTATTAATTTTTTCTTTTATTGCAATAAAACGCTGGATGTTGGGGCTACTGCCTTCGTGAATCTCAATGTTTATTTACGTTTATGGTTGAAGTTCAATTCCTGGTTCAGTTGAATTTGCATTGCATCATTTTAGGGTCAAACATTAAATGAGTTCTGAAGTTTGTTTGTATTTAACAACAACCGTTCACAAAAATGCTTTTCAATGTGCAGAGAGGGTCACAGTAAGGGAGTAAGAAAGATATGTAGATATTATAATCAGTAGGGGTGGGCATGGCTATGTGGTTAGTAATTTTCTTACCAACCACACGGTTCCGGGTTCAGTCCCACTGCATGGGAATTTGGGCAAGTGTCTTCTTCTAAATTCTCGGACCGACCAAAGATTCGTGAGTGGATTTGGAAGACGGAAACTGAAAGAAGGCCGTTGTATATGTATATATATATAAAAGCAGCTATCGTGAAATTGGACAATAGAAAGACTTCTGGTGTGGATGGATTAATCATTTTGTCTGTCCTTGTTTGCCCCCTCTATGTTTAGCCCCTTGTGGGCAATAAAGGATCAAGAAACGTTAGCTCGCCAGGCAAAATGCTCAGCGGTATTTCGTCTGTCTTTACGTTCTGAGTTCAAATTCCGCCAAAGGCAATCTCGCTTTCATCCCTTGTGGGGTCACTGAAATAAGCCAGGTTGAGCACTGTTGTCTAAGTAATAAACTAGATCTCTCCCTTACAAAATTTCAAGTATCGTACCTATAGTAGAAGCGATTGTAATTGTAGTAGTAGTAGTAGGAGTAGTAGTAGTTGTAGTAGTAGTAGTAGTAGTAGTAGTAGCTTTTTGCTTTTGTTGCATCTGTTATTTCTGACAGTTGTATTCTGAGACATCGTAAAAGCTTTCCTATCGAGTCGCATTTACTAATTAATAAGTGTGCGAAGAATGATCTTAAGACAGAAGAACGTGGTTTGAGGAACATTTAGCTGCTATATCTAACAACCAATACAACCAATACAACCAATACAAACGCATGTTGCTTCTCAGACACAAACAAAAGCGGCGCTATATTATTTCAATTGCGTTGTGTATTTTGGCAGATTCACACATTGTAAAAGCCGTTTGCTCGCAGATATTCCCAAATCACAAGTCGATAATATATCAAGTTATCACGTGAAAAATTTTCCGGAATATTGAATGAAGGAAAGAAGGAATGAAAAAAAAATTGCAGCCAATGGATAATTTTATTTTTATTGGAAATGATGGGTTAGCAGTAACTTCGTTTTAACGTATTCCTTTGCTAGGAAGTTTTTACCATTTTATTTTTATGTATAAAATATAAAACGCATTTCTGTACATAGAATATTCCTTATGAAAACATTTACATTAAAACCTGATCATTGTAATCCTTTTAACCTCATTTTATCATCCCTCGTAAGATTTATAGGGGCAGAATGCGACCGTGGTTTGAGATGCTTGTCTCCCAAAGATATGATCTTCGGTTCAAAGATGGTGTGTAGAAAAATTGAGCTAGTGACATCTACTATACTTTCTACCGGAGCAAAGCCTTGTGAGTGGAGTTGTTTGACAGGAACTGAAAGACACCCGTCGTGTATATATATATATATATATATATATATATATATATATATATATATATATATATATATGTGTGTGTGTGTGTGTGTGTGTGTGTGTGTGTGTGTGTATATATGTATGTATATATGTATATATGTATACATATATACATATATATACATATATATATATATATATATGAAGATATATATATATGTATATATACATAAAATACACACACACACATATATAGGTGCAGCGTAGTTGTGTCGTAAGAAGCTTGCTTCCCATCTACAAATTTCCGAGTTCAGTTCCAACGCATGGAGAAGTTTCTTCTCGGGTAGAGCAATGTCTTTTGAGTGTATTTGGTAGACGGAAATTGAAAGAAAACCGTCGCATATATATATATATATATATATATATATATATATATATATATATATATACATATATAGATAGATAGATAGATAGATAAAAGAGGTTACTGTTGAAGCATTGAGTTCGAACTAATCGACTAAAACTCTTATCCAAAAGTGGTTTTCTTTTGCCAACTTAGAAACCATGACAATCAAAGTGTTCAGTCGGCAGAATCGTTAAGATTTCAGGCTAAAATGCTTGCGGCATTTACTGCAGCGGTACTTTAAGTTTTGCGTTCAAATACCTAAGAGGTCAAATTAGACTTCCATCATTCTGGACCCTATTTAGTCGATTAATTCAGTTTACAATAAACACACACACACACATACAAACACGCATATATATACACACACACACACATATATATATATATGAAAACACACGTGTATATATATATATATATATATATATATATATATATATATATATATATATAAATAAATAGATAGATATGGCTGCTGCCATCATATTTATATATGTACACATTCTACATATACCTGTATCCTTGTCTGCACATGTATGGATATCTGTGTATGGGAGAGTGTGTGTGTGTAACTGTGCGTGTGTGGGTGTGAGTGTGCGTGTGTATAGTCTTGTGTGCATGGGTTAAAAATAAATATGATGAAAGAGAATAAGAAAGATAAGAAGAAGAGGAAGGAGAAAAAAAAAGAAGCAGAAGAAGAAGAGCAACAACAAGAGGAACAACAACTAAAACAAAACCGAAACAACAACAACAAAAAAAAAACAACAGCTGCAAGGACAAGGAAAGCAATTATGATGATAATGGTGGTAATAAAAAAGATATTGATAAGTATTACGACGAGGATGATTTTAATGATAATAGCAGCAATGATACTAACGCTCTCAATAACAAATAAAACGAACAATAACAACAACAACAACAGCAATAATAATAATAACAATAATGATGACAATAACAATAACAATAATAATAATAATAATAATAATAATAATAATAATAATAATAATAATGTTATGATGATTATTTTTATTGTCATCGTCAACATAGCATCATCATCATCGTCAGCGTCATCATCATTACTAGTATTATTATTGTTATTTCTGATGTTTGTTATCATTATGGTAATAATTGTGATGATGATTTTAATGGAAATAAACATATGCATATATATATATATATATATATATATATATATATATATATGCAAAGAAAAACGTCCCTAATATATTGCGTAAATGTTTATATTGTAGTGTATTGTTTGGTCACAACAATGAAATATGTTTGTAATCTATCGACATGTTCACAGGAAATGTCGCTTCATAAAGAGCAGTAAATCAAATAAACACAATATGCGCACATACAAAACGTGTATGTATATATATATATATATATATATATATATATATATATATATATATATATATATATATATATATATATATGTATATATTGAGAGATTGTAGATCTATAGATATACCAATAGATAATTAAATGGAAAAGATAGATGGATAGGGAACGATTTATAGCTATACCGAGATATACTTATATATATATATCTTTGTATATATATACATAGATAAATATATATATATTTATTTATTTGTATATATATATATATATATATATATATATATATATATATATATATATATATATATATACTATATATGTATGTTATATATATGTATATATATATATATATATATATATATATATATATATATATATATATATATATATATACACATATGCATATATATATATATATATATATATATATATATATATATATATATATATATATATATATATATATATATATGTGTGTGTGTGTGTGTGTGTGTATAAATATATGTATTTATATATCTATATACTTATGTATATATATGTATGTATATATGTATGTAATAACACACTCGAAACCTAAGCACACATAGACACATATTCAGCTGTTCTTCTTCACGTATATCTCTTTTGCCGAAAAAAATTTAAAGAAGAAAAGACAAAAAAATAAAACAAACAAAAACAAAAATGAAACACATTTCTCAAGATTACCACAATAACAACATCAAAACAAAAAGAAAAAGAAAGAAAATTGAAGCAAAACAGCGAATATAATTTTAATATAACAAATATAATAGCGGATAATAAAAAAGAAAATTACACTGCTCCTGCTACCAACACCAACGCCACTGCTTACAACAATAACAACAGCAACAAGGATATGAGCCATAACAAAGTAATATATGTCAGAGTTTTATGGTTTTTAAATCGTAAAAGCTTCTCTAAATATATACCGTAAGCTTTTCCTAAACTTCATTTTTATCGAATAAATGCCTCGCTTACTACCATACGAATATGATTTTATTCAGATAAAAGCAGACAATAAACTATGAAATAAAATAGAATAAAAATATAAATAGATAATTCAAACACTGAATATGAAAATAAAAGAAATTAAAATATAATAAAATGAAATAAAATAAAATAAAAATTATGGAAGAAGAGAATAGTTAAAAAAAATTCTTTTCATGGTTAGATAAAAATGTGTAAAAATTAACCAAAAAAAAACACTGATTTATTTTATTTTATATCTATGGTATTGAAAATGATTGTTTTGTGATTTTAAATATTTTATATAATTTTTTATATATTTTTATATAATTGTATATATTTTTGTAATAATGCTTAAACCCAATCGTTCTCTGCCCCACCTCACGTTGCACTTCCTCGATCCGTTCTCCTCTCCCTTTTTTCTTTTTTCTCTCTCTTTTCAACTCACTGGCTATATACATATATATGGATATATTCGTTCAATCGTAAGCATATACATATATACATACGTACATTCATACATACATACATATTTATATAAATATGCATATATATACGTGCATATATATTAACATGTTTACATATATTTATGTTATATTCATATGTATATACAATTAAACATATATTATAGGGACATATACACCAAAGTGGCCGCATGTACAGACACATGTTGACATGTAAGTATATGTGTGTAGGCGTTTGTATGTGGGGGAAGAGAGAGAAAGAGAGAAAGAAAGAAAACAGTTAAGCAGATAAATAGATAGACACACACACATATATATATATATATACATGTACACTCATACAAACACACGCACAAACACATACACACATACATATGGATGAATGTACGCTTGTAGGTAAGTATGTAAAAATACGCTTGTGGTTTGGGGTATTCTAATACAATATGATATTTTTAAAAGAACCGTTTATTTTTGCAAGGAATTGCTTTAAGTCAATTGATTTTGAGAGCAGCTGGATCTGTCTAAACAGACTTTCGAGAAATGGTTTAATTGAAGACCCCGAGGTCCTTTTCAGTAACAACCAAGACACACAGACAGGCATACGCAGACTATAAACAAAATATAGATGTGTCAACGTACGTTCGCCGTCCGGAGTTATGTTCTGTCTGCTCGAAAATTCCTACCTACCTACATACCTACCTACCTACCTACATTCTACCTGCATATTCCATAATAATAATAATAATAATAATAATAATGATAATAATAATAATAATAATAATATGTGTGTGTGTATGCGTATGTTGCATTATTATCATTATTATCATTATTATGTTTTATATATATACATAAATGCATATATATGTACATTCATATATATATACATATACATATATATACATATACATATATATATATATATATATATATATATATATATATATATATATATATATATATATGTATATGTATGTATGTATGTATGTATATATATGCATGCATGTATATTTGTACTTATGCATGTATGTAAATACACGTATTATGAATGTATCTGTATATATCTACGTATTAATGCAAACAGATCAAACATTAATTTACAAAAAGATTATCACTAACGCGTACAGCAGCATAGAACATGAAATTGGAATCAAAGACTCTATCTCCACCGCCAGTAATGACGGCAGCATCATATTATACACGAGACACTCCATAAATTTTAGCATTAATCTCGACAAAGTATATTTAATGCTGACTAAGTAAATCTCCATAGCAACCTTCAACGTAGAGTATCCATGTCTATTGTATGTCATTTAGTTACAATTAGAAAGTATATTCTACATTCAGTTTTATTTTGACCAAAAAAACGCCATTTCTCTCTCATTATGTAACATATCCGTAAAAGAATGCTTTGTACTCAACATGTACAGTTTAAATTTAAAATTTAAATTAAAATTTTGATTTTAACTTACACACACACATATACCACGGATTTCTTTCAGCTTAGCTTACGTCAACCAAATCCACTCACAAGTCTTTGGCCTCCCAAAGCTATAGTAGAAGATCCTTGTCCAAAGTGCCAAGGTGCCAAGCAGTGGAGGTGAATCCAATATCATGTGGTTAGAAAGCAAGCCTTTTACCACACAGCCACGCCTGCGCCTATAAAGCATAAAAAAAAATTGAGCATAAAAATTATCATAAAAAGCCACACCAACAAAACTTGAACGTATCAGCCTCTTTTATTATTTTGCTAAATATTGCATTATACAAATGTATTGTGTCCGTTATCTTTTAATTGCTTTGGCTATTTTTATTGTGAACCATTTTCTATAAACCTTCCCTTGCTTGGCTGAGTTGTTTAAGAAATGAATACATTTAATAACTTACTCCTCTGAGAACCATACTCAATGCGGAACACACTTATATTCTATGTCTACTTCAGAAAACAGAAAAAATTAATTAAAAACGATAAGAAATAAAGCTTAGTTTTAAGAGAAAAATTCTCTTGAAAACCCGAAATCCTCACAAAAGGTGAAAAAAACCCAATAAACTGTGTGGACTGAAAATAAAAATAAAGATTTTTATAGTCTTCACTTAATATTTTCTTGAACCCTTTCCAGCAAGAAATAGAGAATTTCTTCAGCAAATGGTGTTATGTTTAAGAGACAACGATCGGTACAAAATGAAATTGACGTGTCCTTTATTTCATGAAACGTGGCTGTACTGTGAACACAGACCGAACAGTGTAATTGAAACACTTCGAAATAATTAAAGAAATCATTAAGAGAAAGTAATCGAAGAAAAGCTAGACAAAAAGTCGCATCGCCATTACAGCGCTCAACTACAAACAAATTTGTCAACGAATCAGTCGATGGCCCAATTTGGTTAGACATTAGTCGCCAATCCATTATACAGTCCAAATCTGGCCCTTTCCGCTTTTTTTTTTTTCATTTAGTCTGCCCAATGAAAGACAATCTTCGGCATCAGCAATTTTATGAGAGGGTTGAAGAAAAAATTGTCTCTGAAGAAATGGGTACGAGCGTACAGCACAATTTTCTCCGACAGGATACCAAGAGATGGCTTCAACTGGGCCGACACGGCACCGCTTGTAATGGAGATAATATCGAATAGCAGCTGCGCATAAAGAAAGTGTTATTCTAACAACATGTTCGATTTAAATGACCAATGTAGAAGTTATTCCCATTTTGGCATTACTTTTAGGAATATATATATGTCTATTTCTGTATACCTCTCCCCCCCCTCTCTCTCTCTCTCTCTTTCTCTTTCTCTCTGTTTTTCTTATATATACATATATATATATATATATATATATATATATATATATATATATATATATATATATATATATATATATATATATATATAAATATATATATATATATATATATATATATATATATATATATATATATATATATATATATATATATATATATATATATATATATAAATATATATATATATATATATATATATATATATATATATATATATATATATATATATATATATATACATATATATATATGATATTCGTAGCTGCTTTAACTTGGATGTCCGTTCAAGTGGAGGAGTGTACTACAATTTTTGTTTTTAATTGCAAGAGGACATGTCATCTGGCTGGTTAACGATGCACAGCTGCGTTCGATAAAATTGCGAGCAAGGGGAGCGTACTCCTACCAGCATTAACCAACCAGAGGAGATGTCCTCTTGGGTTTAAAAAAAGTCACAGTAGAGGTCCTGGTTGTGATGCATGTGCCTGGTGTAGTCTTATCAGACGAGTAGTCAGGATGGGTATATTGGGCTTCGTATAATTGTACCCCAGTGTCAATTTGATGGCATGCGCCGCTCTCTCACTCAATACTACTACTACTACTACTACTACTACTACTACTACTACTACTACTACTACTACTACTACTACTACTAATAATAATAATAATATTTTGTTACCTTATTATTTACAGAATTGTAACTCGGCACCGCTCATCAATGCCATATATATATATATATATATATATATATATATAGATAGATATATATGCGTATGAAAGGTTTGTTGTCCATATGCATATTAATATATTACTGCAAAGACCACGAAGAGTCTATATATTTCTAAACGTCCTATATATTCTCGACCATACACAATTCTTTATAAATCCGAATATATATATGCACATATATTTGCATTCATAACCATGTACACACCGGTATGAAGATATTTGCTTTCGCAAGTGTATAATCTGAGGCACCATCGATATGTTATTTATAAACTTCGAATACATAACACAACATAGTTATTATAATAGGTAATATATATGCATATATAATCATACATAGGCAGAGATACATAGAGAGAGAGAGACATAGACAGACAAATAGCGAGAGAGAGAGAGAGTGTGTGTGTGGAGGATAGGGAGCCAGCAAATCGGTTGCTAATAAGCACAAAACTGCATATTATTTCACGTATACATAGATGTAACGTTAGAATATATATTTACATATTTGAGTCTCTATATGGATATAGGTATGTACGGACAGAAATATGAATGTGTGTGTGTATCTGTCTGTCTGTGTCTATCTCAACGGCGAAATTTGCTGAGTCGCTAGGAATTAATATGATTTAGGTATTTTCTTGCAGCTTTCTGCGCTCTCATAGTTCAAAACTTTGTACCTTCATACCGGCTCAATTCATAAAATATGATTCGTTTCTAGTTCGGCAAAAATGAAACTGTTAGTGTGCCAGCATAGACAGTGTGACCTGGCAGTATTAGATCATTGAAAGGCTGTGAGCAGGCAAAATCGGTATCATGCCGGACAAAATGCATTGCGTTATTTTGTCCGTCTTTACGTTCTGAGTACAAATTCCGCTGAGATCAACTTTGCATTTCATCCTTTCGGTAGTAATAAAACGAATATGCGTTGAGTACTCCGCTCCCTCTGTTGGCCTTGTGCAAAAATTTGGGATTAGATTAATATAGATTAATAATGAAAACGCTGCAAATGCTGGTTTGCTCTTTACTAATCAATACATTATCAATGCAAATGAATTCGCTATGTAAAATAAAATAAAATGAAATATATTAAAATGTTGCCGAAGTGTTCGATATTTGGTTATATACCTCTGCGTCTTGTTATATTCACTTATATTCTTCAAATCTTTCGTTTATGAATATCTCTGAAAAAACGAGCAAGGTTTCTGTAAAATAAACGTAAGCAAATGTTCGTCTGTTGAAAATAGGTCCAGAATCTCACTTGCTTCAGACCAATGCAAGACGGGTCGAAACAATCGTAGTGATTAATAAAGTGTCTTGTGAAATCCCCTGTCTCTTTCTGCTTTGTATATGTATATATATATAAATATGTGTGTGTGTATGTATTTACATACATATATATATATATGTATGTATATATATATATATATATATATACATATATATATATATGTATATATATATATGACTGCATGTATGTGTATATGTAGATATGTAGTTTCCCCACGAGAGAGGAAAGTTACGCGGCTCAATACAAGCGTCGAGTATTCTGTAATATATTGTAACAAAGAGGCCCGTTTTTCCAATCACCTCAGTTTCCGTTCATTACTACTGAGTGTTCCGAGCCTGCGTTCCCTTTGAACTATCCGTAGTTTCAATATATTTTAGAAATATTATTTGAAATGTTATTTGAAAGTTATCTTCATGTCAATATTAGCAAAATCCTGACAGTGACGTTTGCAAACGTGATTGGTCGAAATGTACGTGTCTGATTTCATTTCCGGCTCATACGAGAATATTCCAATAGTGTTAAACTTCATACGAGCGGAGCGAAGTCATTTTAATAACTTTCTTCATAACACACACACACACACACACACACACACACACACACACACACACACACACACACACACACACATATATATATATGTGTTTGTATATATATATTTCAGCTTCATACAAATGATGGCAGAAGCAAAAATCCTTTCGAAAATACAATACAACATTGAAAAGGTAAACTCGATTCAAGCTATCGCTGTATAATCACCTCAAGATGAAAAATAATTTAAAGTAAATGTATGCATAATATATCTACTTCAACACATGTTGTTGTCTAGTTACTGGATTTATTTAGAAATGCAATACATAAATACACCAGATATATATATATATATATATATATATATATATATATATATATATATATATATATATATCCTTTATCGGTGAAATTCAAAGTGAAAACAAATTGGAATGTTACAAAACTCATATAGTTGTGCGGTTCACTATTAGTACGTAGGAAAACCTGAAAATATTGAATTGAAAGTTTCTTGAACTTCGAATTTATTCTCTTTGAGCAGGAATATGGTACAGCAAGCTACATGCCAGAATTGTGATTCAATTTAGGGAAATGTATTATTGAATGTAACTGAAGGATACAATATCAATACGTTCTTAAAATATACGCTTCTAGAAACACGGTGTATGAATATTCGAGTTTGTGTATATGCACCAACACACACGCACGCACACATGCACACACACACACACACCCACACACACACACACACACACACACACACACACAAACACAATATACGAACAAATAAAAGTATACACAAAAAAGCAAAACACACACACACACATATATATAAGTGCGTGTGTATGTGTTTGTGTTTAGGCATTATTCCCTGGATGTTTTTTGTTCAGTAGCTGCAGTTACGCTTATAATCATACACAGATATATAAGTTGATGGGCATATACATATATATACATATATATACATATATATACATACAAACATACATACATACATACAGACATACAGACATACAGACATATATACATATATATAGACATGAATATTTATATATATACGTATGCATGTATATATGTATATACCTACTTACATACATGTATATACAAATATCTATATATATATGTATATATGTATACACACACACACACACACACACATACACACACACACACACACACACATATATATATATAGATATATATCTTCAAAAACTGTCATCTTGCTTTTTTTGCTATGCACATACTCGCCTCTACACAGGCGCGCGCACACACACATCATGCACACATGCACACGCATTCAACACACACACAACATATACACACACAACTCACAACGCCCAACAACACCTGCACGCATGCACACATGCCCCCCCCCCCCCGCCACAGAATTACTCTTCTTTTATACTGAAACACACACTCAAACAGTAATTAAAACTCACTGAAATGTAACAGTGTTAGAGATGCACGT
>NC_142952.1:4674152-4676652 GCF_046866305.1 Octopus bimaculoides
CATTTTGTATTTTATAAATCTTCTCTGATTTCGGATACGTGGTATGAAAAGTCTTATCCGTGCACATGCAAAGATTTAAGCAAATCTGTAGATAGATAGATAGATAGATAGATTGAGTGACATACTTACATACATAGAAAGAAATGAGGTGCGTGCCCTCTACCTATCGATACCAAGAGGCAAAATTTAACTCACAGTCCAAAGAGCCGGAGTATATCGATGAGATAACGTATATGTTTTGATAGCTACCAATTTCACTAAACATCCAGGTAAATAAATAAAATAACAGGTCAGGTACTTTATTACCTCAAAAAATAAAATAAAATAAAGGAGGAATTAAATGTCAATTTAACGTTCGCGGAATTTGAACTCAAAGCACAAAGAATGGAAACAACCCCACCTTGTATGCTAATGATCCTGTCACTATGACGCGACGCTATGCTAAATGTGTATAGAAATGTAACAGATCGGTTATAGAAGTTTTCCCTTAATCAATCAACAACACGATGGAAGTCAATTATGTCTGCGAGAAATTACATAGCAAAACAGCCAACTTGCTGAAAAATAGAAACATCAAAAATAATAATAATAAAAACATAAAAAAAAAGCCAACAAATGCTCCGACAGTAAATGCATAAATCTCAGACTACGACAGTTAAACATAGAACTACCAATATAAAGAGCAACTGCAACCAGAAAAGTAATAGCGGCAAAAGTAAAGCAACAAAGAGCAGAAAACTAGCAAATATTATTTCTATCTCGCATTAACGACCAAAACAACCAAGTGTTAAACAGCACAAACAAACACACAAATACACGCATAGACATTTCTTTTTCCATTTCGTTCCATGTTAGACATGTTGAGAGTCTATTGTAATATAACCACGCTCGACTTGCAAACATTATACAATGTCTTGAAAGACAGCTTTAATAAAGATTAAAAGAAACTGCAAACAACACGTTAAGTAGCATCCACATTAGGAAAGACAGAAAAACAAACAAACAAACAAAGAACAAAAACAAAAGATTTCGAAACTTCATTTGCGGTAACTCACTTATATAAACAGCATATTAAATCATACACACACAACACACATACACAACACACACACACTCACACACACACAAACACACACACACATAGACACACAATTATATATATGTATGTGTATATATATATATATATATATATATATATATATACATATACATATATATATATATAGGAGGGTGTATGTATATAACAATGCAAATAACTCTGAAACATCACAAAACGCTAGTTACTTGGCTGTATTTCCGTGCGGTATATATATACATACTAAACTATAATAACACATTAAGTCTATGTAATTTACTGAATGGTGAGTGACACTATTGCTTCGTTTCAGCAGCTTATTCGTTCATTTATTTATTTATTTATTTATTCTATTTATTTATGTATTTATTTATTGTACTAATACCTCTCAACGACCTCTTGCACTTGTGTAAATCATAGAAACTTCCTAATACATTGATGACACTACGGTCACGTCCTGCCACAATTTCCCAAATTCATTTGCACAACTGCTTAGAATCTAACATCAATCACCTTGAAACCTGCTCTCTTAAGTAAATAGACGTAAAGTGGCAGCTGCGAAAATCCGCCATCTTTTCTTCTTACTTAGCGACATAAAAGAACATCAAATATAACACACTAAAAACAAACCAACCAGTCAGACAACCGCTACTTTCAACAACAGCAACATGCCACACTCACACTCACTCACACACACCCAGACATACACACACACAATACATATACAGATAGA
Source organism: Octopus bimaculoides (assembly GCF_046866305.1). Classification (NCBI taxonomy): domain Eukaryota; kingdom Metazoa; phylum Mollusca; class Cephalopoda; order Octopoda; family Octopodidae; genus Octopus; species Octopus bimaculoides. The sequence goes on from NC_142952.1 coordinate 4,675,961, forward strand.
TAAATACGCGTACATACACACACACATACGTGCACACAGGCTACTAGACATGCTCACGCATTTACATACACATATACACACGCACAAATACATAGACAGAAGATTGAAATGAAAATACAATGAAACACAAATAGTACTTCTTCAAACGTAGACGACATAATAATGGTTATTGATGATGATGTTGTTATGGCTGCTGCTGTTGTTGTTTTTGCTAATGGTTCCGCTTTTACTGCGGTTGCTATTGTTGTTTTGTGGTTGTAGCAGGCGTCTGCTGTTGATGTAACTATCATTGTTGTTGTGATGTTTGTTAGTGTTTAGAGTGGTTCAGCCAAGATCAAGTAAAAGTAGAATCAAAGACGTTCTAACCATGAGAGGCTATGCTCTCGTTTATCAGACATAGTATATATTAGACAACATTTCCGAATATGTCCGTTTTGTATTTTTTTTTAATGATGGTATTTGTTGTTAAGATGATTTCGTTGCTATTTTAGCAATTTGCATAGATGCCGCTCTTATTGGTTATAGTGTTTAAGAAGAAAGCCAGAAAGAGAATAACCACTTTAAAAAATATACCAGTGTATAACTGGTATTTCTCTTATCAGTTCGAGGAAAGATTTAACGATGGGAACACCTCTGTGTTATCTGAATTCAGACATTAAATGGATAAATAACATTCGCTTCGTTAATGTTAT
>NC_142952.1:4694152-4701652 GCF_046866305.1 Octopus bimaculoides
ATTCAGTAGTGCAAAAAAGACAAATATCTGGCAAAGTTTCCAGTTTTAGAGAAAGCCAGACTTGACTTGAAATGTCTCCAGGAACAGTGAGAAGACTTTAAAAAACAATATGACCCAAAACAGCAATACTTTAATATTAATGTGGGCCGGAGCAACAAGCTATATGCACGAAAGAGCAGCCAAAGTATACCTCGAATTATTTCATGTATGCTACAGATCAAGTGGGAGCGCTTAATAGTTAATATAGCACACGGTCACAAAGCATGCGATAGACGCCATTTTCAGCGATGTCTCTGGTGTCAGAAATGACACGGTGTTTGAGAGCAAATCAACCATAACGTGTGTTACTTACTTTGCTTTACAAAATAAGTGCAGGGATGGCTTTATTGTCAAGAACCAGACCTTGCAGGAACTTCGTTCTGAGTTCAATCCCATTACATATATGGAATCCATCCAGCGGTTCTTAAGATATTTTATCCACGGACAAACAAACACGCAGCATCCGATGTTAGAAACTGTTAGTAGTTATTCAAATCTAAGAATATTCGCTCACAAATTGCCTTTAAAGCACATTCTAACTTCTTAAGGCCACAAAGATTTGATTCAATTGATGCTGGTTTCTGTAGAATCATATATAATTATCTTCATGTTAGCCACACTGCGTAGAATAAGGAAATTATTAACTACGAGTCGAAATACATATTAATTGATTACGTAGCAGTCTGTCTTTTATTACAGTCAATTAGTATTTCAACTTTATTCTCTTCTATATTCCTCTCTTGTTTGAGGGCATGTCTTGTGTCTTATTTAATATTGTTAATGGTGAGGAATATTGAGTGCGATTTTAGGTTTTGTCTAGGCCAGTTGTCGCTTGCGTCATTAAAAATTAAGTTCAATAATTTTCAACACTGGCAAAATTTACGGTCGGTTTCTCTATTTTTATTAAAGATTTTAAATCAATTTCGTAAAGAACAAGGCGGTAAGCTCTACTCTTCTGTAAAGTCTACGACTAATGAAAAACTGAAGATAACTGGCAAAGATTTTACTGTAAGAATTTTCAACAACAGAAAATGTGATATTGTCCAAGAATATTAATTCCTCACAGAAGACGGTTACTTATCATGTAAAATACGGTACCCTCGAAACAAACAGTAGTGGTTTTGTTTTATATTTGATATGTGGAAACGAGACACCATACAGACGAGAGTAGATGCGTCATAGTTGATATTTCTGCATTAGATATCGAACAAATTTGCGGTACACAAATATTTACTGGCTTTTAAATCGATACCTGGGACTTGCAGTAGAAAAGGTATTTTTAATATATTTTCTGAGGACGGATGAAGTGATTTCTGTTTACTCCACTAAAAACTTTAACGAAATACTTTTGGACAGTGCAGCTACTGTGGTTGAAATGCAAAAGGAATTCTTTTAATGAAGACAATATACGACCAGTCAGTAATTTAACACAATAAGGTGTCATTGTTTTATTTCAAAAAATAATTATGCTCACATCTAAGTAGGTGAGCTGGTAAGATCGCTAGCAGATCAGACAAAATGCTTAGCGGCTTTTCGTCCCTCTTCATGTTTTGTGTACAAATGCCGCCATATATGTATATATATGTATATATGTATGTATATATATATATATATATATATATATATATATATATATATATATATATATATATATATATATATATATATATATATATATATATATATATATGTATGTATATATATGTAAGAATTGCTAAATTGCTGCATCATCAGACTCATCTAACAGGTTTGAGCTTTCCAAATAAATAAAGATAGACAGCAGAACCAGACATTTTTCTCTACTACCCGGTGATAATTTAAAACATTTTGCTCTGCAGCAGCTTTTGGTGTGTCGGTGTTTTAAAGCATTATAACTGTCGAGTTAATTACGAATGCATTAAAACAGTTTAATTAATGTTGTTTAGTTGTGATCATTTGCATACATATGAATTTATGAATTTAAAGATTCATCATTTTTCGCAGCACTAATGCGTCCCCACACGTAATTATACACGAACACGTCGGTTCTCTAATAGTAAAGTAAAAACCTTGTACTGCTATACGTGGATGCTGACCTTGCTAGAAATAGCAGCTTAATTACTATTATATCAAACTTACTGTCTCTGAGAGAGGAAGCTCCATGTGCACCTAGGGATTCTAATCTATCTTTCGCCTATGGACCCCCTTCGATTCAAATTACTCGTACAATGGAGCACTCGTAGTGCGAGGTTCTAAAGTAGTTGAAACCGTTATGCCGCAATAGTGAGCGCAACACCATAACACACGCACATATATTTATATACATAGATATCCACACACACACACACACACACACACACACACACACACACATATATATATATATATATATATATATATATATATATATATATATATATATATATACATGCGCGCACGCACACTCACATATACACATGTCCAACAATTTTGGGTAAGACTCAAGTAATTATTTAATCGACCCCGAAATGATAAAGGCAAAGTCGACTTCAGTGGAATTTGAACTCCGAACTTAAAGATGTATCTTGTCCGTTGCATAAACGATCTGCCAGCTCGCCTTATACGAGGTGGTGCTGAAAAGTTCCTGGCTTTAATGGTATCGTAGAAGGCCTGGTTTGAGGCCCAACCTTCCAAGTTCTTTTATAAGGGTTAGATAAACTGAAGGCCCACTGCTATAGGTGTGCGAATCTGAGAGTAACTGGTCCTCTTGTATTTTATTTTACCCAAAGCCAGGAACTTTTCAGCACACCCTAGTATGTACATTAGATATAGAATAATGTATGCTAGCTATTGGTAAATGCAGTTTGTCAAATCACAATGAGGTTTACATAAGCATGTTAACATCTTTAATTGTAAGGAATCGTTACGGTGTTTAAGAGGTTCTCTAAATATTTCGCAGCTTTGAAACCGATACAGACACATATTAGCGTCGTAGTACGTATCACATTAAGAACTCTTCTCAAATACAGAAACTACAACCGCTTTAAGCTGTGTTGTTCTTTGCAGAATTTCGGTTCCCCTATATTGAGAACTTGAGCTGTAAAATTTGTCTCTCAGTTTAACTTCCAAATAAAGCTTTGTATGAATTTTTGCAGAGATCTTTCTTGGCATGTATTTTCCAATACCAACATGTTGAAATCGTCTATTTTCTCCATATTTATTTGGCCATATCCTGGAAGATGGTCAAATATTCAGAGAAAAAAAAAACATTCAGTTTTATATTAACACTAAAATTGTTTAAGCAATAGATTCATACTTTGGAAAATTTGCCAGAGAATATATATTGTGCTAAATAATTTCTAGGAAAAGTTAACTTCCAAATATACCAAGAACATTATCAGTTTGTTTTTCTAAATATGGGTTAAGTTTGCCAATATTTTTGAAATAGTCCCAAATATTTTTCTGTGTTGTATACAAAAAAAAAAACATGTAAGAAACTCATAAATATTTTCACCCTTCATGAACACTTTCAGATCATTCCATTTACTTCCGGTCCGCGGAACACGATATATCCCAATTCTAGTTTGGGTACCTCGAAACAGATATAGAGCATAACAGATGTCCACTTAGAGGTTATCACTCTTATATATATGTTATATATATATATATATATAAAGCGTCTAATGTTTACATTGGGCTTCAATTCGACCTTCGTTCTTGAAGATTGCGGGTTTGATAAATAAGTAGTTTGCACCGGCTACAAAGATGAAATGCTATTAAGAGTTTCAGAATTAGATGTGAATCTACGAGTAGATTGATGAATGCCTTTGAACACTAAATTAAAAATGTAGGGATAGTCTTAGAAAAAGCTACAGTCGAGGTCTGTGTATTCATATATAACAGGTGATGTATATTGTGTATGTATGTGTTTATTTGGGTGTGTATATGTATATATATACACAAGTACTTTATGCTTCTCTCTGTTAGTACGTATATCCGTATGTACACCTCTTCAAAAATTGGATATATGTTCTCTTTTCTTTCCTTTCATCATTCTGTCTTTCTAGATTCCATCCCTGCTATTTTAATCAATGAAACTATCCCATATTTACACCGGAAAACTATAATAGATGACCGTCAGGCATCTAGAAATTTTCCCTTTGAAAGAAAGGTAAGGTCAAACATGGTGATTTAATCTCTCTTCAAAATATTTCAATTAAGTTCACATTTTTGATCCTGGAAAAAATATGAGATAAATACAAAAATATAAATATGTTATAAATAAGAAGAAATATGTAACAAAATAAAATGTATACTGAGAAGAGAGGAGCGTCTCCATAAGCGCATCATACACCTCAAAATTAGATATTTATAAAACCATGGGATCTTTGTGGTTTTTGTCACTGTCTAAAATTTTGTTCCAATTGTTTTCAAATTTGGTATATGGATTAAGTTTCTTATACTAATTATGAAAATTAAATTCATTTTCCCTATAAATTCATAATTAAAAGGTTATTAGACATTAAAATTTGCAAAATTTGAGAATTTTAGCCAATCAGAAGCGAGTATTTCGTACATCACCGTGCCAGAAAACTCTGGTGTATTTACGTCCCCGTAAATTAGCAGTTCGGCAAAAGAGGCCCATAGAATAAGTACCGGGCTTACAAAGAATAAGCCCTAGGTTCGAGTTGCTCGACTAAAGGCGGTGCTGCAGCATGGCCGCAGTCGAATAACTGAAACGAATAAAAGAAGAAAAGAATATATGTTTATATATATACATACGCGTGTGTTTGTGTGTATATTGATATTTATATTAAAATATATATGTATATATATCAGATATGCATATATATATATATATATATATATATATATATATATATATATATATATATATATATATATATATATATATATATATGCATAAATATTTGCATAATATATATGTAGTACACGTATACACGTCTTTGTACATCTATGTTTTCACTTGTATGTCTAAATCTCTGTTTGCTAGTATGGAATGCATATAGACGAATAACAAAACATGTTCATCATCAAAGAAGCAATGTTTTGGCTTAATTCTGTTTTGAAGTATCAATATATGTACACCAGAATAATAGACCTCAGCATACATTACCTTTAGAGCTGCGATAGAGCGAAACTAATATTTCTAATATTCGCTCTATTAATAAATATATAACATTCTCTGGAAATTAGCATTGAGTTCTCTTTACGAAACATTAATTATAAACCTGCATACACACACAGCACACACGCACATACACACACACAAACAAACAAACACACACAGATGAACACATGTATATATATATATATATATATATATATATATATATATATATATATATATATATATCTGTGTACATATATATATATACCTACATATTCATAAATATAATATTTATATGTATATGCATATATGTGTATTTGTATATATATATATATATATATATATATATATCAGGTATCTAACGACACATATTCATAAACATATAAGCACAGACACACATACACACACACACACACACACACACACACACACACACACACACACACACACACACACACATATATATATATATATTTATTTATATAAATATGCATGTATGTATGGCATGTATGTATGTGAGTATGTATGTAATTATGCGTGTATTTCCATCGCAAATACCGTACAATATGGCCGATTGATAGATATTAGTGACAGTACGTTTGTATCCCTATTATTAATTTGTCTTTCATACAGTTTTTTTTCCCCTTTTTCTTGAAGTTGGAAGGAACGGAGCGGGAAGTTATGCATTGTTGACTGAATGGAAGAGAGAAAAAATAAATAAATAAGAATAATCGATTCGTACAATACAATATAAATGCCAGCCTATACTTATAGTTTCGCGTTTTTATATCCCAGTAATGGTTCTATATGTCTGTACAATCATCCACGAAGATCGCTTGTTTCTTTAAATTTTTTATATTGGTTTACATGGTACTTTATTGACTGAACATTATACGATTCCTGAATGACTACTCCGTATAGTTAAATGTGCATACACGTATGCTTATATTTATTGAAACGTACATGCAGAAATACATACATACATGCATATATATATACATACATACATATATGTATACATATATATATATACATATATATACACATACATATGCATGTATATATATACACACATATATATATACATATATATATATATATATATATATATATATATATATATATATATATATATATATATATATATAAATACACACACATATATATATGCATGTATATATATACACACACACACATATATATATACATATATATACACATACATACATATACACACACAGAGACACGCACTTATATCTGTGTCACTGTAGATGTATATATATCAATGCAGATATGCGAATGGTTACGTGTTTGACTATTTGGGCGTCTATATGCACGCGCGCGCGTGCGTGTAGGTGTACAGCTTCCAATTCATGCCTGGAAGAACCAGGGAAATAGACCGTGAAACATAACGTTTCTCTCCTTAACGTTTATTGTTATGAATATGTTTATGCATAACAATTCTATGTGTCATATGTGTATAGTATATAATACATGTATATGTATATGTATACATATATATATATATGTGCATGTGTGTGTATAAATATATAAATATATATAGTTATATATATATATATATATATATATATATATATATATATATATATATATATATATATGAGAACCTTTATATTTCTGTAAGATAGCAGTTAACCCACACCGAAATGCTGTATTCACTTTCATTGAACTGAACTTAAATAAACAATCATATATATATATATATATATATATATATATATATATATATATATATATATATATATATATATATATATATATATATATATATATACATATATATATATATATATATATATATATATATATGTATGTATGTATGTATGTATATAAGTATGTATATATGTATATATGTATGTATATATGTATATATGTATGTATATACGTATGTATGTATAGCTTTGTGTCACGTAGCTGATGTTTTGTTGGGGTTAAATGTATTCGGTGCTGAAACTGTTAACCGAAAGCTTTTGAAACTGCGATTAACATTATGGCTGTGACTTTGAAGGCATTCCTTTCTAAAATAACTGATTATATAGCGGGGGTAAAGAAAAAAAGTGGGTGAAATAAATGCGTAGCACCTTCCGCTCAGTCGGTGATTCATAAACAAGATTTGCCAAGTGTACAGAAAAAAGGCATAATAAAATATTAGACCTTGAATATATGCAATGCCAAACCAAGAGACATGGAACATTCAGACATGAATATAGTGTTTAGAATTTGTTTGACCTGCGAATTATGTACATACATAAACCTATCCATACATATGTGTGTGTGTCTATGTATATATGTACATATATTTAAATATATATGTATATATGTGTGCGTGTGTGTTGTGTGTTTGAAATACG
>NC_142952.1:4709152-4729152 GCF_046866305.1 Octopus bimaculoides
CGGTGTCTTGAGATTGAAACCCCAAAGCCGTTAATCTCAGGGAATCTCCACATCATTAATGATATTAATCGCCTAAAGTGAAGAATACGGAAGCAAAAGCTTAACATTGATTCAAAGAGCCTTTGACTAACACATCATATCCTTTTGGCAGCGTCTTTTAATCAAACGTCGAAAATCCTCTCTGGATCACGTATATATTCATGAGGTAAACAGCATCAAGGGAGTTGCGAACGATCCTACTGGAAAGTCTTCTGAAAGTGGAAGTCAAGCAAATCTTCCGGAACAGAATATCAAAGGGAAGGATTTCAGTTTATCAGCAGAAGGTCATGCATGCTTGTTAGGAAATTTAAGAACAATACTAACACAGATGGTCAATTTTAGACCAAGAAATGCTGTATTCGCTTCCGCGCTGAAAGATGCGTATCTGCCATAGAAGAACAGGAAAAATAAAATTACCTCATCTGCATAAGTTATCGTCATAGAGGCAAAAGAGAAAAAAATCTGAGTGGAAAAGTGAAGATCAAAATATCAAAATTAAAAAAAAACGGTGACGAAGACGACATAGTTATCCGCAAAATGAAAAATTACTTCTAAATGTACTTGTGAAAACCTCAGTGAAATGTATGTACAACACAGCATAGAAACTAATATGGGAGAGAGAAAAGATGTTCTGTCTATTTTGGGGAATTAGTTGCGCAACAAATGTCTGGATAACTTTAAAAGAAAAGTAAAGAAACGTATGTATCTAGCTAACAAGACGTCTGCAGAAGCAGCCGTTTACCTATAGCTATTTATGAATACCGGTGTTCATTAGACTATTCGGAAAGCTCATTTATCTTCTTGAGTGGAGCCGAAGACCGTCAGAACAGCTGTGAAGGATGAGTTGGGCCTCAGGTCCTACAACTGGACACTGAGACACCTGCTCACAAACCCTATGAAGATAAGGAGCCTGCAGTGGTGCAAAAAGGTTTTCGCATATGTCAAGAAGATCAGGTCCACCCTGAAAATTTTCTCTGACGACAGGATCTTCACAGTGGATGCAGAAACTACCGGTGCATTACAAAGTCAACAACTGACGTCAGAGGCAATTTCATAACAAAACATCCCATCCAGGTCATGGTCTTCGTGTTGTGGCCGGAAGAATGATACCCATCTACTTCTACACGCCGGAGAAAATATGGGTTCTGACGCCTACTACAAGATGCTGATGTACCATATCTTACAATGGCACAAGGCGAACTACCTGCAGGGCAGCTACGTGTTGACCCAGGATGGTGCTCCCACCCATACTGCCAAGAAAGCTCAGAATATCTACAAATCTAACTGTGCTGCTTTCTGGCTTGCATACTTCTGTCGCTGTTCCAGACCCGATCTCAACTCTCTGGATTATGCCAACATCAACATGCTGAAGGCTGCCATTAATGAGGAGTGGGCCAGGATGTCCAGTGACTTCGTGGTGAAGAGTTATTTGCTGTTCCGGGGCCATGCGGAGGCAGTAATTGCCAACAATGGAAGCCACATAGAAAAAAACAATAAATATATGTAAATGTTATTAACAACGAATTTTTGAATTACGAAACCCCATCAATACGCAATGAGAGAGTTTCAAATGTAACAGCAATTTTGCAACTTTTGCTTCCCCACATTCTATATATTATATTATATCATATATATATATCTATATATATGTATATATAGAGAGAGAGATATTAATACAAACACACACTCCTTTATCAGACAGCTATATGTTTGTATATATATTGATCACTGAGTATTAAAATTTTTACATGAATGCATATTACCCTCTTCCTCTGCTTCTATCCATGTCTCTATCTTTCCCTCTCACCCTCCCTTTCACTCCCTTTCTTCTCTTCGCGCTTTTTTGCTCATTCTTTCACTTTCGCTTTCGCTTTAAACCCGCTTAGAACCTCTCACTTTCTGTCCCTGATTCTCTCTCTCTCTCTCTCTCTCTCTCTCTCTCTCTCTCTCTCTTTCTTTTCCAGAGTATTCTTATCCCTTTTCCCCTCTGTTTATATTATATTTCGATTGAACAGATTATGTATGAAATGCATAAACAGGAAAGCCGAACACATTGTTATTGAAAAGCTGCATTGCATTAAAAGCAATAAGAATATGCATGTGTGCATATCAATTTAAAAACCTGCTTTTTCACCTCAGCAGTAACACTTTTACAAATACAATTCAATTTAGAAAATCATAAAAGCTTCACCGAAGTTACTCTGTCTTGTATTGTAGAAGCTACATACCATACAAACTATATTAACGACCACCGACAGCCCTGATGTATTGAACTTTAAATCAATCAATGACTTCATCTCCTTATCTATCTATCTATCTATCTATCTATCTATCTATCTATCTATCTATCTATCTATCTATCTATCTATCTGCATACCTACCTACCCTTGTGTATATCTCTACATTTCTAACGATCATGTTCTCTCAAACTCTCTGTCTATCTGTCTATCTGTCTGTCTGTCTCTCTCGTTCTCTTCTCTGTATCAATCTTTATGTATATATGTATATATACACACACACACACATATATAAATATAGATATTCATACGTTCAAGCCAAAACGGACAGGCACATATATACGTGAAGACACTGCTTAGATAAACCGATGAATGCTTAGGCACATAGAATGATAGACTCATCGACAGATAATTGAATCATAATTAGAGCGGTAGATAAATGTAACCTAAATGCCATGTATTAAATGAACAAACAGATAGGGATATATATATACATAAATACCAAAGCAGTCGTCTGTTGGTGATGTAATAACGCGTTATACAAAGTGAGAACGCAGGCCTCAATTAATACCTACCTACATAAATACATACTTACATACACTTCTCCATAATTGCACACGCACATATCTATATATGTATATATATATATATATATATATATATATATATATATATATATATATATATATATATATGTGTGTGTGTGTGTGTGTGTGTGTGTGTGTGTGTGTGTGTACATGTTGAAAAACTGCAACACAGTGATGAAGTAGAGGAATCTAAAACATAATTCCACAATTTCGACACGCCACCCATATTGAACGAAAGTTACTCACGCATACATATAACCACATATGTATGCATGAATGTATGTATGTATGTACGTATGGGTGTATGCATGAATGTATATATGTCTATAGGTATATATATCTCTATACATATGTTTGTATGTATTATATATATATATATATATATATATATATATATATATATATATATACATATATATATATATATGAACATATACAGAAGTGTAATGTATATAAAATTATGATTATATACGTAAATAGTTATTTATATATGCAAGTATTCTTACATACATGTATATATATATATATATATATATATATATATATATATATATATATATATATATATATATATATATATATATATACATATATATGTGTGTGTGTGTGTGTGTGTGTATCTATTCATATGTATGTACATCTGTATATATGGACGGTGTATATAAAGGTTGATAGATTGAGATACTGAGGGAAAACGGGTATCAGAAACACGATAACGTAGGTTGAGATTAATAAGCATTCGGTATATAAACACATACCGAGGCATATATATATATATATATATATATATATATATATATGCATGTATGTATGCGTGTATATATGTATGTATACATGCATGCATACTGATGCTTTCGTGTCGTTAACTTGGGTTATGTCTACCTACATAGGTGTCTGTACGTAACCCTTTATGTTGCAAATTAGATTTGTTTTCCGTCGTCCTTTCTTTTCTTGAAATGTGGAAAATGATTCATTTTGCGACCTTTATAGATTTTTGCACCTCATACGCTAGCATATATATATATATATATATATATATATATATATATATATATATATATATATATATATATATATATATATAAATGTTTGCATATACATGTACATATATACTTGTGTGTGTTTGTGTATAAATGAAATAAAATATGTATTGATACATATATATATATACATACACTTTCATATAGGTTGGTGTGGATATACAAATATATGTATATAAATAGACACGCACGCACACACACCTACACATACATATACACACACATATGTATATATATTTACATAGGCGTATCATCACACGTTTACACAACCATACACCGCTCGTTTGCAAGCGATCACACATTATATATAAATGTATTCTTCGAACACCTGCTGCGTCGTTCAGTAAAACTCCTTTCCAAATCTTTTTAACTCACCAGCTCTGTAATTTCCTCTCTAACTAACTATTCCGTGTTTGGTCGCTTTATAGTTTAAAAGGAATTATAAGACCGTATTTATAGAACTGTAAGTCACAGCATGTGGCCAAAACAGCGTATTAAATCTTAATGTGCATGGATTTAACCAGTTTTGTCGACTCCAACTTAGCAGTTCGGTGCTTGTTATTCTTCGTTATTCTTCTTATTTTAAGCTAACTGGTTTATGATGAGAGATTTCCTGACAGGTGCAGGCATAAGTGTATGCTTAAGAAGCTCACTTTGGAACTAAGTGTCCTGGTGTTCAATCCTCCTGCACGGCATCTTGAGCAAATATATTCAACTATAACCCAGAGCCGACCCCATCTTTGTGAGTGAAAAATGTTTCAAAGAAACTGTGTGAATTCCCGTTGAATATGTATGTGTGGACGCATTTATGTACGTATGAAGCATGCATGCATACATGCTAGCATGCATACATGCTAGCATGCATGTATGTATGTATATATGTATGTATGCATGCATACATGTATGTATGTATTTATGTATGCATGTATGTATATATGTATGCCTTTATTCGGTTTATATATGTATATATATATGTATGTGTGTGTATATATTTGTGTGTGTGTTTGTTCCCCCGACATCGCTTGACAACCGATGCTGGTGTGTTTACAACTACGTAACTTAGCGGTTCGGCAATAGAGTGCGATAGAATAAGTACTGGGCTTACAAAGAATAAGACCTGGGGTCGATTTGCTCGACTAAAGGCGGTGCTCCAACATGGCCACAGTCAAATGACTGAAACAAGTAAAAGAGTAAAGAGAGAGAGAGAGTATGTATGTATATATATATATGTATTTAAAATATGTATGTATATATGTATGCATATTTGTATGTTTGTATACATGTAGCCAGATGAGTAGGTAGGTAGGTATAAGAATTGGATATTTCAAAATTTCAAGGCCTCGCTGTGATTACAGGTTTCATCCATGCTCGGCCAATTCCGTAATAAATCATTGTTCTGCAAACATATGGAGTTCTTTCATTCGTAAAAGGTGTAGGAGTGCACAGAACACCCTAATTAAATTCTCTCTCATGCTTTCTATTTCTCTCTCTCAATTTATATATATGCACACAAATAGATAGAAACACAGACATATGTATATGTATAAATATCTGTATATATATATATATTTGTGTGTGTGTGTGTGTATGTGTGTGCGTGAGAGAGCATATGTGTCGCTGCATGTGCGTTTGCAGAGGAGGAAATCGTAGAAGAAAAAAAAAGAAAAAAGGAAAACAAAGACGTATTTATCTTCTAAGCCTACCAAATGTCTAAAATGAATTTATCAGTTTTGAATGATAACGTTATAAATGTCTCTGGAGGACATTAAACAACACAATATATCACTCCTACCTTCCTTCTCTCCTCCTACCACTCTTTCGCTTCCCATCAGCCTCTTTCTGAAACCCATCACACACACACACATGTATGTATATATATATGTATATATATATATATATATATATATATATATATATATATATATGTATATATATATATATATATATATATATATATATATATATATATATATATATATATATATATATATATACATATATGTGTGTATGAAAGAGTGTAGGAATGTATGTGTATATATATATAGGCATATATATATATAGGCATATATATATATATATATATATATATATATATATATATATATATATATATATATATAATATGTATATATATTTATGTATGTATATATATATATATGTATATATATATATGTATGTATATATATATATATATATATATATATATATATACATATATATATATGTACATATATATATACATATATATATATGTATATATGTATGTATATATGTATGTGTGTGTACATATACATATATATATATATATAATATATATATAGACACATACACACATATGTACACACAAACACACAGACATATATATATGTAGGTATATGTATGTATATAAACCGTTTTCCCAGGTACTCTTTTAAAGTCAGTCTTCCGCTCTCTTCATCTCACGTGAAATAAGTCCGTCTCTCAATATGTTCTCTCTTATGTAGTCTCCCTCTTTCAAAAATTACTTGCTCCACTCTCTCTTCCTCTCTCTCTCTCTTCCTCTCTCTCTCTCTCTCTCTCTCTCTCTCTCTCCGCTTTTCTTCTCTCTTTTTTTATACAACTATATGCCTGTCTATTTCTCACCCATTCTCTCTCTCTCTCTCTCTCTCTCTCTCTCTCTCTCTTTCTCCTCCTCTCACTCTCTGTCTGAAGAAACTAGTTTTGTCGTTAAACGTATTTTTTCGTTGTCACATCGTCAGTGATTCCACAGTCGCAGACTGCCATGGATATTTAGATAGAATCTGCGACTATGCATGATTGATGTCTTTGGCTTCGTGGTGCTTCTTCGTGTGATTATTATTCCTATCTCACTGATGTCGTCGGTTTTTTTGTTTTGTTGCTTTTGCTGCTGACATTGCTCTGGCTGTTGTTTTTTAGCCCCAGGTCGGCTGAGATCCTGAAAACATAGTTTAATATAGAACTAAACAACAAAATCAACGAAGACAGAAGCCATAACAGTCTTGCCCTTCCGGTCTTGTGTGAAGACAATGTATCTAGCACTATTTCATTTAATATAGAATTATTTTGTTTATTCAAGCTTGTTGTGATTACCTTTTACTGATAACACCCATCAACAAAGAAATGCATCTAATATTCTTATTCTCTGCTACTGGGAAGAATTCGATCTCCCACTGATATATACGCCCGAAATGTTCATAAACCGAAACTATATTTCGAATAGGAAATTCAAGAGACATCACATTGAATTCGTGCAGGGATGTTCGCTAAGTGAAAACTAGACAGCAACTGACACTCTACCACTGATTCTTCCCTCTTGCCAGTTCGTCTGGTCCTATCTATCTATCTATCTATCTATCTATCTATCTATCTATCTATCTATCTATCTATCTATCTATCTATCTATCTATCAATCTATCTATCTATCTATCTATCTATCTATCTATCTATCAATCTATCTATCTATCTATCTATCTCTCTCTCTCTCTCTCTCTCTCTCTCTCTCTATATATATATATATATATATATATATATATATATATATATATGATATGCATTCATACATGCATAAATATATTCATATATATTTGTGTCTGCCTCTCTCTGTATGTATATGTATGTACTTACGTATCAACACACAAACACGCGCATGCCGGTACACGCACATACACACACGCACACACACACATATATGTTTGTATATATATATATATATATATATATATATATATATATATATATATATATATATATATATATATATATATATATGTATATTGTAATGTATTTTTATTTTCGTTTTTTTCTTCTCTTTTTATTTTTTTTACTGTCCTTATTTCCCTATGTCTTGTTCCGGTTATGGTCGTGTGAGAGATTATACATTAATATCCGACAAAAATAAATAAATAAATAAATAAATAAAAAAGCAAAAAAAAAAAATATCTGAAGTCATATTAGTTCTTATCCTCGTTATTTCCTTCATTTTTGTTATTGATGAGTTTTTTTTTCCTCAATGGTCTGTAACTAAATATATTATAAATATGTCCATACGACATTAGCCACAACAGTGTGTCACATCCTTTCTGCATTCCTTAGTCTTAGATTTGATGGTTTGCAGCCGATTACTTTTGCTTTTGTTATTCTTTTCCCTTTTCTTACATTAATAATAAATTTCTTTCGGTTTATAGAGTTCTAGTTCATTTGGCAAACGAACTCGTCTAAGTTCGTATGCTGAAACTCAAGTAATTATAGCAATCTGCGTATCTTACCTGAAGTAGATATATAACTGGAAGTCTGATAATCTAAGTATTCGTGACGAAATAGTATCTGTTATAAAGATAGAGAGTTAAAATAGGCAGAACTATATCAGTATTAGTTACAAATCGTCAAATAGCGATGGTGGCATTCATAAATACGTATTTCACTCTCATTGAACTTCGTCAATAGAATGTACCTACTAGCAACCGTATAATAAGACAAAATCAGCTGTTAGTGATATCGGAAAATACCGAGAAAGCAGAGATTTGGTAGACGGAAATTGAATGAAGCCCGTCGTGTATATATATATATATATATATATATATATATATATATATATATATATATATATATATATATGTGTGTGTGTGTGTGTGTGTGTGTGTGTGTGTGTGTGTGTGTGTGTGTGTGTGTCTATGTGTTCATGTGTCTGTGTTTGTCTCCCCAACATGGTCGCAGTCAAATGCCTGAAACAAGTAAAAGAATAATGGAATAAAAGAATACGTACATACATATTTATGCACACACGTACATAATTCACATATACCTTTATGTTCATTGTCAACTTTATACTATTTTAACTGCATAACTCTCAGTTACAACTGAAATTATACCGCTGCTTCATATGATTTCTACATCCCATATCACCCAAACAGTGTTCTTTATAATAGTCATGCATATTTTATATCACACATCAAACTGTATATTTTATTGCCTGCTAAAGATGACAAAAATGAAACACGTAATAACAATATATAAAGTTTCACCTACATTGAATTTATAGAAGTAAGTATTTAGTAACGTCTACCTAAATATTTTGCTTCTCTTCACACCTATTTATAAATATACATACATACATGTACACAAACGCACACAGACTGCCATCTACATGTATACATATGGAGGCAGAGATATAAATATATATATTCATATATTTGCATATATGCATATGCATATATATATATATATATATATATATATATATATATATATATATACATATATACATATATGTACATATATATATGTATGTGTATATATGTATATATATATATATGTATATATATATATATATATATATATATATATATATATATATATATATATATATATATATATATGCATGTGTGTATATATATATATATATATATATATATATATATATATATATACTTATGCATTGATAGTATATCTAAATGATATACAGACATGTATGTGTATACATATATTTATGCATATATACATATAGTATGTATATGTGTTTCTATGTGCTCTCGTATGTGTTTGTGTGCGTAAAGAGATGATAATTGATTATTGCAATCGATATTTCAAATTAAAGCTTCCACAAAAATTAATCAATATTTTAACCTTATGGCATTGCTATTATCGAATCATAATTGATTTCCATTTGATTATTGCATTGCTTAATGATCCTTTATATAAAGATGAACACATACATACTCACGCGGAACACACACACACACACACACACACACAAACATACATACATTTCATTGATGTGGTAAGTATGAGATCTGTGCCTATGAAGAATGTGTTTCTTTTTTCGTCTTCCATTTGCCAACGGCTGATTACACACTGTAATATATCATGATTATTTTCACGTACACTCACATGTAGATTACACAAACTATACGCGCATATATATATATATATATATATATATATATATATATATATATATATATATATATATATATATATATGTAAATACACACACATTTGTAGATGAATATATATATATATATATATATATATATATATATAAGGACACGTGTGTAGATAAGACGAGTTTGATTGATAAATAGATAGCGTTAGATAGATGAATAGATTTTGTCTATTTTTGCGGGTATAAAAGTCAATATCTCCGTATATGTGCCCTAATTTTCCACCCAGAGTTCTCTTTCCATCTCTAGAGCTATTTCTGCATCTTTCCATCTGTGTAGCTATTTCTGTATCTATCTATCTATCTATCTATCTATCTATCTATCTATCTATCTATTTTAAAAAATAACGTCGACCACTAACGTGGACAATTATATATATATATATATATATATATATATATATATATATATATATATATACATATATGTGTGCGTGTGCGTATGATATATATATATATGTATATATATATATATATAGAGAGAGAGAGAGAGAGAGAGATAGAGAAAGGGAGAGAGAGGGGGAGAGGGAGAGCAAGTGAAAGACAGTAATATATGTATAGTTATGTCTTTGTGTGTACGTGTGTGCTTGCCGGTGTGGCTGTCAGCAAATACACCCAGTTTGGATTCATCGTACTTCTATCCTTCATTTTCCTAACCCCGTCTTCACCAACGCATTGTAATAATGACTCGATTTGTTGCGATAGTGAGGAATGCGAAGTTAAAATGGTGACACACGCCAGAAAAATTCACCGATTTTTCCGCAGAAACTCTGTACGTGTGAAATGCATTAATGATATATTTTATGTAATCTTGGGATTCATTCCGCATAGCAGCTGTCAAATATCGAGTTCGATTATTGTATTCTAGTGTTTAAGCAGAAACGAAGGCTTTGGAATATCGTTTCCTGCATGTTATAGTAATGATGTACATTTATTGTGAAGTGTCAACAAGGAGTGTGAGACGTTTAAAATATAGTTGTGTTTTTGTGTTTTAACCCTATGATAGCAATGAACGAGCGGACTTCGACTTAATGCTTCTCGACCGAGGCAACCAGGATTAAATTTCCTTACACATCCCATCAATTCAAACGGTTTCGATATTGGCACAAGGCCAGCAATTTCGAAGGAGGGGCATAGTTGAATACATCGACCACGGTGTTCGGCTGGAAGAGGTACGTATTTTATCGACTCCGAAAGGATGAAAGGCAAAGTCGACTTCGGCGGAATTTGGACTCAGAATGTAATAACGGGTGAAATGCCGCTAAGCGACCAATAGAATAAGTACTAGGGTTACAAAGATCGTAACCAACACGGAAATCAGCAACAACGGTTGACAGGAGAGCATTGATTTGCATTCTTGCTTTTGATCAGTGCAAATCCCATCTCGAATTCCCTATGCCTTCTTTTGAATTACGTGTAATAAAAACAGTTTCGTTTAACGAACATTTCGGATGATAAACGGCGTTCAAGAACGAATTAAGATTGTTGACCTAGATTCCACTGTTATTTTTTTATATTCTGGTCAAGAGAATTACGACTCAGTTGTAAAACCCATATTTTTTTGTGTGTAATGTTTTGTATTATTTCAATCGGCCCACAAGGTGGTGCTCGACAACTGGGGTTTTGTTAGCCATTTTTGTTATCAACTATATTTTGGTCTTTCTATCTCATTACATTTTGTATAAAACTGAACCGATCTTTTGCGAGATCTTTAAATTTAGATCCCTCCATGACTTTTCGAATCCATTCTCAGAAATAAATCTTCGTAACTTCGAGCTAATTTCAGCTACATATTCACTCATGTGGAAAAGCTGGCGCAGTTTGTAAAACTTAATTATCGTTTCCTGTATCTTATACAAATCCGTGAACATTCTAAGTACTAGAACTTATACATATTCTTGTTCACGGTTGATCCATGGCTAATAAGCATGATATACAACAAAAATCATGCTTTCTATTTTCAATTTTACTTGGAAGTTCCGTGGCTTAATTTCCAAGAAAATATTTTTGTTTTTGTGCTGTTATTGTCGTTGTTTCCTTCGTATAATGTTTCAGATATCTATTTCTTGATTGCCCACAGGGGCTAAACATAGAGGGAACAAACGGGGACGAAGGAATGGATTAAGTTGATTACATTGACCCTAATGTATAACTGGTACTTATTTAATCGACGCTGAAAGGATGAAAAGCAAAGTCGACCTCGGTGCAATTTGAACTGAGAACGCCACCGCAGACGAAATACCGCTAAGCAGTTCTCCTGGCGTGCTAACGATTCTGCCAGCTCGCCGTATAATGTTTCGGATATTGCTACTCTTGCTGCTGTATTTGCAGATGTTAAGATGATGCTGATATCACTCTTCCTGTCGTTAGCCCTGCGATCACGAATGGTGAAGTAGACGTAGGATTAAATGATATTTCAGGATGTATCTTTAATATAGGCTTTCTCTTTTTTCTTCAAACAAATTGGCCAACAAATTAGTGTACCATTGCTACGGCTTATTCTCTTACCGCAAATAACAGACAGATGGATGAAAGTTTGACACTTTTTTCATCTTCCTAGGAAAATTGTCAGGTAAATAATTTATAAAATGCTTCTTAAAAGTAACACACGCTTTAAATAATGTAAGGCACACAAATATCAGGTCTGACTCTGCAGGAAGAAGTACAATGAAATGATGTAACCAATCCACATATATGCCGATATATTGAAGAAATTTCGTAAATTTATTCTCGAGATATTTTGGTTTGATTTCAGTATTATTTATTTGGAACCATTGCTGTTCCTAGCAGATTTATGCTTACCAGGTTAAGTAACCTAAGACACTCGATCTCACGTGAAATAGATAGAAAATCCTGCTCTTAACGCAGGCTTGTTTTATTGTTACTGGAAGAACAAGCGCCAATGTAACTCTGAAAAGAAAGAGTCGGAATAAATAAAGCTTTCTAACCTAAACAGAAGCGACGTTGGCAATTGGCCAGAAAACTAGGTGTTACACTGTAAATAATTAATGTTTTTCATTTTAAGTTAACTGTAATTCAGATTGATATTCATCTTTACGAGACGACAACCGAAATATCGATCTGCACAACTAGTGACAACTATAAACCTACAAAGTAAATTTTCGAGAAATTAATTTGAAGATTAATGAATTTTTCATTCCTTTCCTTCGTCTTCTTATTTTCTTTCCTTCTTTGTTTTTCTTGTGAAACCCTTCCATCAATGAACGCTTCATTTATACTAATGTTTCTTTTTTTTGTTAAATGATACTGATTTCAAATTTTGGCACAAAGCAAACAATATAAAGCGAGGGTGAAGACGATTACATCGAGACCAGTACACAACTGGTACATATCTTATCAATCTCGAAAGGATAAAAGGCAAAGTCGACCTCGGTAAAATTCGAGCTCAGAACATAGAGTCAGAACATAGAGTGTTTCGTTCAACATCTTGAGCATGATAGGCTACTCGACCTGTAGAAATTTCTAACTGAGCCCCACCTACGAGCACATGCGCCGTTATCTAGATATGAGATCACAATGTCGACTACGTATGGATCTGATGCATGTAGTTCGTGTACCGTTATCAGATGGGTAGTTATGATGGCTACACAGGGCTGCGTATAGTTTACTCCATTGTCACTTTGATGGAATGCACTGTTCTCTCACTGAGTAACAATATTACAACAACAAAATCAACAACAATAATGCCCGATAAAGCAGCACACAGAGCTACACTCATTACTTCAGTAAATGCACGCAATATACAAAAATGTGTACTTGAGCAAAATAATATTAATAAGACAAAGTTGTTAAAAAAAAAACTATAATATTAATGTATTAATAACGTAATATTTATAATGACGGGAAGAAGCTAGTGAGGGGGGAAATTTTATCAACATATCTAAAACAACGTAAATTACAATAATATCGAACAATAACAACAACAACGATGATGATGATGATGATGATGATGATGATGATGATGATGATGATGATGATGATGATGATGATGATGGTGATGATGGTGATAGTGATGGTGATGATGATGATGATGGTCATGTAGATAATGATGATGATGATGATGATAGTAATATTTATGTTAACTATAAATAATGATTATAATAATAAATTAACAAAATATTAGGTTTTAATATGATCATCATCACCATCGTAGTCAGCATCATCATCATCATCATCATCATCATCATCATTCGTCTCCAACGTCATCGTTATTGTAATTAATATTAATGTTACACTCAAAAATAATCATCATCACCTTCGTCACCATCATCATCATCTTCACCATCATCACCATCACCACTACCGTAATCATCATCATCATCATCATCATCATCATCATCATCATCATCATCATCATCAACAACTACATCGTCATCACCAGCAGCGCCAACAGGAGCAGAATACACCCCCCTCCCCCAACAGCAGCGTCACCTTCGGCAGCATTACTATGAAAAGGTTTATAATTATTATTGATATTATCATTCTTACAATCACTTTGGGAATTTTGTCACAGTTTTACTTGTGTGTATATATTCGTATATGTTTCTATCTGGAAATCTCTCCGTACGAATTTATACATATATACGCACAAGCACATCCACCAAGACGCATGAATATATATATATATACACACACAGACGCGCACATATATATATGTGTGGGGGGTGTATGTATATATATAAACAAATATATATATATATATATATATATATATATACATATGTGTGTGTATGTATGCGTATGTGTGCGTATGTGTGCGTATGCATGTATACATACATGTTTTTGAATGTGTGTATGTCTGCGACTGCCTCTATCTCTATGCAAAAGTGTTAAATTTTTCTTTATGTTTTGTCAATTTTTTTTTCTCGTTTCTATAATTTTTTTAATAAAAATTATTTCAAATAAATTTCTTTTTGAATGACTTTTGTGTCTGTATGTATGCATACATATAAGTAAGTATGTATAAATGAATATATATATATATATATATATATATATATATATATATATATATATATATATATATATATATATATATGTATATATGTATCTATATGCATATATATATATATATATATATATATATATATATATATATGGGTAGATAAATATACAAATAGATAAATATATGTATGTACTTACACAAATATATATGTATGCGTATACCTATATATACATATATACACATACATACATGCATACATACCTACATACAAATATGCAAATATATATATATTGATATTTATATATATGTATGCATATATATATGTATATATACATAGTTGTGTATATATGTTTGTATGTATGTATGCGCGTGTGTGTGTGTGTGTGTGTGTGTACTCCTTTATTGGTTCGTAATTCTTCTTCTTGAAGAGTTAATGAATTAATGTCTCAGAGATTTAGAAAATATGCCATCACATATGCATTAGAGCGTAATCTAATTTGGTTCTTTTGGCAACGCACACCACTATTACCATAAGAACAACATCAACAAGAAGCGTAACGACTGCTACTGCTACTACCAGTAACACTACTACTACTATTAATACTAACACTATTAATAGCAACGTTCCTGATGATTCTACTACGAACTCTGCTCATGGTAATGTTACTACTTCTTCTAGAAATTATGCTAATCATGTGAACATTAATAATTAATAATAATAATAAGAAGAACTATAATATAACACAATAATAATAATAATGTTAAGTATAATGATAATAATAATGATAATGATAATAATAATAATAATGATAATTATAATAATAATAATAATAATAATAATAATAATAATAATAATAATAATAATAATAATAATAATAATAATAATAATAATAAGAAGAAGAAGAAGAAGAAGAAGAAGAAGAAGAAGGATTAATGTATGCATATGTTTTTTTTTCTTTGTGAAGAGATGATGTGACATTTTTGGAAGAAATTTCAGTACTGTCGTGTGGGTGGATCTTGGAAAATGGAATAAAGGAAAATCTAAGAAAACTACAATAGGAAAACAATATGAAGATATAAGAGAAAAGGTACGCAAGTAGGGGACATGAATTTGGCCTTACTGAGGAAACCCTTCAGAACTTCTGTGCTCCGTATTACCAAAGGTGTCGTCCTCCAACAGTGTCCTCCGATCTAAAGGCGGGTGATGTGTATATGCTCTTAAGTTTGTTTCATATTCTCAACGCCTTTTTCTGTATATACGATAATGAAGAATAACGCTATCTACACAAGTACCTTTGTCTCAAGCTGAATCTTGATGTAATCGATGAATGAGAAATCGAAGAATAAAATTCTTTGTATTTATCCCTTTCATGTTGTACACCATACAAGTTGTTTTACTGCTGGTTCAGAGACAGAAGAAAACAGCTTGCCCTATCCTGTCACAAGTCAGACAATGTGTGATGTCGTATGATGATCTCAGCTGCTAGCTAGAATCCTTTTGTATACGAAATTTCTTCAATATATATCAATAGGCATCGAAGCTAAAACATTGTGCGTTGTGTGTGTGTGTGTGTATGTATTTGTGTCCGTGCGTTCGTGTTTGTGTGTATGTGTGTCTGTGTATGTGTGTGCATAATAACTTTGTCTTTCTGTGAGCATCTCAAATATGGTCAGTTGACGGTGTTACGTTGATAGTTGAATTTTGCACAAAATGGCAATATTTGAGTAACACTAATTTAGAAATTTCTAGAAGTTGCCTACATGCTAAAGGTCCTCTGGAATTGTTTATTCTGCTGATTGCTATGGAGTTTGTGAAACACAAGCCTTCCACATAATACAAGACTTAACGTATCATCACCTCTCGTTTCCGATTGACTAATAGAAAACCGCGAGATATTCGCGGTGCAAAACTCCTTTGGCCGAATATTTCAAATTCCGCCGAGGTTAAATTTTCTTTCATCCTTTCGAGATCATTACCTCAAATACCACCGAAACACTTGGCTCGTTGTAACTGGCTAGTCTCCTCCCCTCAAATCTCAGCCCCCTTGTGCCATTTAGTAGAAATAGTTATTATTATCATTATTATTGACATTGTTGTTCTTGTTGTCGTTAGCAGCGTCCCCGACGACAACATCAACATCAGCATAACCATCATTATCATCATCATCATCATCATCATCATCATCATCATCATCATCGTGACCGTCTTTTCCTCGAAATTTGTCCTTATGTATGTTTTTCCCTCCAAAATACTTTTTATTGGATTCTCACTAAACAATCACAGTCAATCGATATATGAATTTCTTTACATATGTGGTTGTATGTAACTTGTTAGCATGTATGTTTATCATCATGCGTACGTATTAAATCTCGATGCATATGCGAGGCGGGAATTGTATGTATGAACGCCTGAGCGTCCATATTTGTGTGTGTAGGTATATATATATATATGTATATATATATATATATATATATATATATATATATATATATATATATATATATATATATATATATATATGTATGTATATATATATATATATATATATATATATATATACATATATATATATATATGTATATATATATATATATATATATATATATATATATATATTTATATTTATACATATGTATATGTGTGTGCATTTATATATGTATATATATATATATATATATATATATATATATATATATATATATATATATATATATATATATATGTATGTATGTATGTATGTATGTATATATGTATGCATGTATGTATACTTAAAAATCATTTTTAGATATATTTTGGAATTATTGATTTTCATTTATTTATGAGTGTGACATTTCTTTCTTCTTTTTCATATGATTTTTTTTTTCTTGTCTAAAATTTCATTAAATATATTTCCGATCTATTCGTTTCAAAGCAAATTTATACAACAATAACAACAGCAACAGCTACAATATCAACTACAACTGCTTCTGCTGGTACTACTACTGTTGCTACGACAGCGATGGCTGCTGCTGTTAATAATATTAATAATAATAATAATAATAGAAATGCAGTAATATGGAGTAATATAACAATACGCACACATACACCACACACACACACACACACACACATGTATATACATATGCATTTATAGATATGTATATAGCTTCATAGATATATGCATACCCACATACATACCGATAATTACATATATACAAACATATATATACATATGTGTGTGTGTGTGTCATTTCAGAGTGGATCCAGTTTGTTGGTATTTATGTATATACATGTAAAATTCTACATATGCATATATGTATGTGAATATGTATGTATGTATATGCATAAATAATGACAGATACGTGTGAGTTTATATATATGAAAATACACAAACACACATATACATGTGTATTTGTATATTACTATGTATGCATATATAATACACACACACACACACACATATATATATATATATATATATACACATATATATACCTGGGTGATATATATATATATATATATATATATATATATATATATATATATATATATATATATATATATATATATATACATATACATATACATATATATACCCGGGTGACCATGCATATATACATAAACATGCGTGTGTGTATGCGCGCGTAGGTGTATACACACACTTACATATGTACATACAGACACACACACGCACACACTCACATATATATATATATATATATATATATATATATCTAGAGAGAGACATATAGCCAAACACATATGCAACTCTCCGTCTTTATGCATGCGTGCGCGTAGGTGTGCGTGTATCCGTGTGTAGTGTATCAATCGATTTTGAATTTTAATTTACGTCATAGATGTGAAACAAATAAATATTGAATAAGATGAGCAGAAAACGTTGCGGATATGGCTTTATGTTACATAATATATTGAAACGTGATTGTGACTGCCTTTCTCTCTCCTCTCTGCATCTCACATACAGGACAGTATGATGTAACACTCACCCCTAGGTCGCATATATACTCACGGACAGAAATGTACAAACACATATGCACACGTACACGCACACACACGAACACACGTATGGTTATATTCGCACACACACACACACACACACACACACACACACACATATATATATATATATATATATATATATATATATATATATATATATATATATATATATATACGTAAATATATATCGATATATCTATATATATACGAATATATGTACGTAAGTATATGTGTATGTATGTCTATCTATCTCTCTCTCTATGTATATATATATATATATATATATATATATATATATATATATATATATATATATATATATATATATATATATATATATATATATATATGTATATATATATATATATATACAGACACACACACATATATGTATATAGATACATCAGGAATCGTACTTTATTTACATTGTACCGTGTAAGGTGTCTAGTTTATTTTACAACGCAACAATTCAAGCAAAAACAAACACTACATTCAGAGTGATAGACTGTGAATAAATACTTTATAGCAGACATAGTTATTGGTTTAACTGAAATGAAAATTAACAAAATTTGTCAAATGATTCTATTTATATGAACAAATATCGAGCGGAAAAAGGGTCTCTACTCGTTTATCCGACCTGCTAGAAATAGTAGAGAAATATCCTTTTAATTCTTCTCGTATGCTCAAAAGTGGTACTTATATTCGTTTCTACTTTAGGCACAAGGCCCGAAATTTTTGGGAAGGGAGGCAGTCGATTTGATCGACCCCAGTATGCAACTGGTACTTAATTTGTCGACCCTGAAAGATGAAAGGCAAAGTTGACTTCGGCGGAATTTGAACTCAGACCGTAAAGACAGAAGAGATGTAGTACTTATATTAGAATAGAAAAACGTTTGCGAAATATTTGGTCAAGATGGAAAAAGCAAATTCAAGCACAGTAAATTGCGTTGAATGCAATATAGTTATTTAAGAGTCTATTCTAATATAGGAGCGATTAGATCTTCGTAGCCGTAAGTGATGGCTCAGTATAAGTGGTCTAATCAATAATTATCCGGACTGTTGGTATAGTAACGGAGCTAAATCACACAGAGTGAGGCCATTGGACACAGATTGACCTGGACCTCTGATGTGCATGCGTACTAAAGTTTAACGTTGTCGACCTCTTCCGCTGTTTACAGCAGTGCTTGGAAAGAAGG
>NC_142952.1:4736652-4739152 GCF_046866305.1 Octopus bimaculoides
TTGCTGCTGATATAAATATACAGTGCTATATCCAGGCACACATTAACTGGAATACCTAACTACAAGGCATGAAAAAAAAACTAGGAATATCTTTAATTGGACAACGAGTAACAGGGAGCTCTAGACATTCGTAATTTTAATTAATTTAATGAATTTTAATTAATAAGGCTTCGTGAAGGCGATGAGCTGACGAAATCGTTACAGTGTCGGGTAAAATGCTTTGCTTCATTTCGTACGTCTTTACGTTCTGAGTTCGACCGCAGAGGTCGACTTTGCTTTTCATCCTTTCGGGGTCGATGAAATAAGTACCAGTAGAGCACTAGGATCGATGTAATTGGCTAGGTCTCTCCCTCAAAATTACAGGCCTTGTGTCTATAGAAATGGGTATTAATTATGCTGGTAGAATCGTTATCACGCCGGACAAAATGCTTAGAATTTTGTTCGATTTTACATCTTGGGCTCAAATCCCGCCGGAGTCAACCTTGCCTTTCATCCTATCGGGGTCGATAAAATAAGTACTATGTGAACACTAGTGTCGGTCTACTCCAGGGTTGACTTGATCTCGCCACTGAAATTGCCGGATATTTGCCGACATTTAAAACCAAACTCATATCACGATTTAAATTAGTTGCACATAGATTACCTTGAATTGCGTTTAATGAGAGCTTCCTTTAATAAAACACAACGTACATAATTCCTCTCAGAAGAAAATAAGCAGAAACATATTCATCAAGATAATACTCTAAGATTGTCTTAGTCAACAGCTATTTCTATATTAAGAGTATATTTTGGTATTTCCAAGAGACATAGCGATTCCTGTCATTCAGACCAACAACACAGAATGAAAATAGCTTTCCAACGGCAACAGTCATGTCCGTTGGGGAATACATTTCTGCTGCATTATTAAATGTGTCTTTCACTTAAAGATGATGAAAGGTTCATAAGAAATTAGAGCTATCTCTGTATTCTGTATAAACCATCCACCCCCACCACACACGCTCACACTTGAGCGAGTGCACAAATGCACACACACATATACTTACACAATTATTTTTTACCTTTTTTTATTTGTTTCATTCATTGGACCTCGGCCATTGTGGGGCCGTGAAGGGTTTAATGAAATATATCAATACTTATTATAATGAGGCTATACATAAAACATCACCAATTGGCAAGCGGTCGTTGGAGATAAGCGCACACACACAAACATACATAGGTATCTATCTATCTATCTATCTATCTATCTATCTATCTATCTATCTATCTATCTATCCATCTATTGTGTGTGAATTTGGTAGACGGAAACTCAAAGTAGCTTGTCGTATGTGTGTGTGTGTATGTTTATGCGCCTGTGTTTGCCACCACCATTGCTTGACAACAGATGTTGGTGTCTTTACCTCCCCATAAACTAGCGGTTCGGCAAAACAGACCGATAGAATAAGTACTAGGCTTACATAGAATGAGTCGCGGGGTCGATTTGTTCGACTAAAAAGCAGTGCTCCAGTATGGCCGCAGTCAAATGACTGAAATCAATAAAAGAATTTAAAAAAAAAGAATACATGTATATATTTATGTGTGTTTGTGTGTGTGTGTGTGTGTGTACGTGTGTGTGTGAGACTGTGTATGTATACTTGTGTGACTGTGTGCATATACATGTGTGACTGTGTGTGTACACATATGTGTGTATCAGCGTGTATTTGCCTCTCATCGGAGGCAAAGCTCGGTTACTTGCATTAAAACATTTGCTTCAGAATATCCCAGCGATCATCTTACAAAGGAAATGTTTTAATTTAATGGTAAATATTTGCTCACGTAACGCAGCATCTCGTAAAACGAATTACATCGTTCTTACAAATCTGCTTAGTGGATTTATTACTATGTCCTTTCTTAGATAACAATGCGCATCAATAGTTCTGTACTTTCAATATGGATTAACACCAGTCGAGATAAAATCTCTATGAAAACGTTTGCTTTTCTTCCTTGTTTGATGTCTGGATCAGTTTCAATGTCTTTTCAGTTTGATATCACCGATTGTATGTTTAACTTTTCTCTTTTAATTGCCCTGGTCAAGGGACTTCGGCTATGTTGGATTACATTGGATTATTAGATTAGATTAGATAGACAGGATTGTGTGGTTAAAAATCACAGCTTGAAACCAAATGATCTTGGTTTCAGTCCCACCACGTGATACCTTGGCCAGATCTTTTCTAGCATAACCACCGGGATAAGAAATGCTTCGTGAACGAATTTCTAATACGGAAACTGTGTGGAATCCTGAATTAAATATGCATGAGTGTGCGTGTAAGCATGTGTGTGTGAGTATACGTGTCTTTGTGTTTCCGTTTGCTCCACAACACCTCCGCGACATCTACGTTTGTTTACATGCCTGTATGAATAAGTAGACTTTTAAACATAAATATGCTGGGTTCGTTTGTTCGACGAACCGTTGAAGGTGGTGCCTCGGAATGGCCGCAGTCCTATGACTAAGACAGGTAAACAA
>NC_142952.1:4746652-4756652 GCF_046866305.1 Octopus bimaculoides
TCAGATTTTTGTAACTTGAACTGCCTCACATTTCAAAGGCCATGTGCGTCTAAATACTTCCAATGTTTCTAAAAGAATGTTCATGCTGGTAAAAGCTTCCCTTAAAATTATTTTCAGCTGTCCTAATATCATCTCTGGAAAATAAATTCAGAGATGTGTAAACTTTTGCATTGTAAGTATGGATTTTGAAATAATCGAAGCATTTAATAAACAATTTATGTGCATATGACAATTACATGAACGGCAGGTAATTGACGTAGATGGTTGGATAAAATTTTACTATCGATTTTTTAATATCTTGGTGGTAAAATTATGTGCGCAACTAAAGCTAAATTTATCATTATTTCTATTAAATATTTTATAGTTATAATTCTTATGTGTTAGCTGTTTATCGACATATGCATATATATATTGAAACAGCATGATGTATTAAACCAAATAGTTTTATCTTTTCTATTTTCGCCTGTCTGACAATTAATATTAATTATATAATTAATCGATAGTTTATTGTGCAAATGTATTTATAGCTGATAATTCACTTTCCTGAGATTATATCGCGTTAACTGGAAATAATTTTAAATACAAATTAATCAAAAGAAATCTGGAAGACCATTTGCACACATTTATCAAAATACGTTTGGTGTCTGAAAAATAGAAACATTTCTGGCTATAAAATTATTTCCGGTACAGATTTTACCGTTTATATTTTACTCGATTAAATCAGTGGATTGAGGCCAAGCTGGGGCATTGATTGAAGGCGTAAATCGAAGAAATGGGTCCCAGTACTTGTTTTTAAGTCTGGTATTTTTCCACAATTCATTGGTTACTGTTCTCGAACAGCTAAGTTTAAGCTACACAGATGTAAACAAATCAAAACCAATTGCTAATACAATGACACTCATTGTTACATGAATATTTGCGAGTTATGCCAGTGGGTAGCATGGTATCACACACATATACACTCACACATGCACACACACACACACACATATGCACATATAATATATGTGTATGTGTGTGTTTGTGTGTCTGTGTGCGTATTTATGTTCCTTATCTTTTTAATTGGGAGTGAATTTCGACCAGCCCCCAACTTCGTAGCAAGACTTTGAAGAAAAGTATCTTGGTTTAACCATCATCATTTAAATTTTGAGAAGGTCCTGCAGAGTTTCATAGCTGTTCCGAATGTTAACAATGGTTAGAATATCATGTGTAGGCAATATGTAACAAAAAAAATGGGGAAATGGCAGAACTGTAAGTTTAAGACCAATTCACTGATTAAACCTCATATTTTTCGTTTCCGATTATTTTGTTCTGAGTTCAAACCAAATTCTCTATGCTTTTGAGTTTCCGTTCCATCTCTGTAGAGCACTGGAAATTGGCAAGGCGAACACAAGAAATAAAATGATAATAATAATTCATATCATAAATAAATACAATAAAATGGCATCATCATTTTAATCAAGTATCAGCAAACGCTATTGAACTCAAATTCTCATCATTGTTCTTCTTAGAAATTTGTGTCATTGCAATAAACATATTATTGTCATTGTTGCTTGATACAGAAAACATTATTATAAATCATTATCATTCATTATCTTCATTATTATTATTATCATTTGCTAATAAAGGAACTACTACTACTACTACTACTACTACTACTACTACTATTAGAAATATCTTAAGACCTTGTGTTTATAGTACACAGGATCATCATCATCATCATCATCATTATTATTATTATTATTATTATTATTATTATTATTATTATTATTATTATTATTATCATCATCCTCATCGTCATCGTTATTATTGTTATTGTTAATATTATCATTATCATTATTATTATTAATATATTTATTATCATTATTATTGTCAATATTGTTATCATTGTCATGATTTTTATTACAATTTATGACTATTGTGGGTTTTTTTAAACATTTGTTTATATGTATTCCATCATCCTGCACCAAATTACATTCTGACGACAATGTGAAGAACTAAACAAATATAGAAAGGTATATACATAAAAAAGCAAAACGGCTTTGAGTTGACTGAATGTAAGAGACAATGAGTTAACTTGAAAGACCACGTAAAGAACTAATAATGAAATTGTATTAAAGAAAAATGGAACAATGGCGCAAGTTCTTTTTCTGAAACAAAAATAACTGAAATGTTGACTAGAGCAATAATCTTTCAGAAAATATGCTTTTCAAATATTACGAGTTTTCTTTAGATTGCTGTCATGGAATTATAATAGCCATTTCTCACAATATGCAGGATGGCGACATATTACAATGATACAAAAGGATAAAATATGACATTGCTAATTGGAAACTTTAGTTTAACGTCCGCATTTTTATTCGAAAAATGTGAACTACAATTTTTTCAGCATAATGGGATGGTGATGGAGTCAGCATTGTTTATTGAACGATAGCTGTTAAGGAACTAAGATGTCTCGTCATATGTCTTGTTCTATTGTTTAGCAATCTTCTCTAGGTCGAGCACTATGAAACACTGACCATTTTTACTGATAATTCTTAAGAGTTTTATTGTATTATGCCGCAGAATTAAGGTGACGTAGGGCATCGTGTTCTGTGTTCAAATTCTGCCGAGATCAACTTTACCTATCATTTTTTCGGTATCGCGAAAATAACGTACTTGCCAAGCACTGGAGTTGAAATGACTTTCTCTTCAAGATTGCTGGCTTTGCGCAAAATTTAACGAGAATCATCATATCATTGAAACCAAATAAGACAGGACAGATGTCAGCGCGTCCGACAGGGATATTACTTTCACTGGGGTTAAAAAATCTCATACAGATTTTAAGTGTATAAAATTCTAAAATATTCGAAGAGTACAAAAAACTAGTCTGAGGGTACTGAATTGACGGCCAATACTTTTCAATAGTAATTTATGATACTGGCACTTCTGATACTGACGCAGCGCTACGTTGACTAGATCTTAAGGCCTCACATCGGGCCCTTCTTCACGCGTCACCATAGCTACGTGTTCCAGCAGAACAATGTTGCCTCCTACACGGCCAGGGTCAACATGGACTTCCTGTGTCAGCACAACATCAGAACCATGCCGTGGTGGCCGGCTCTTACCCCGGATTTGAACCCAATTAAACATCTGTGGCATGAAATCCACAAACGGCTGAACCAGGAGGTCCCAAGGCCGACATCTCGTGTGGATCTGGAGGCAGTTTTCCTGAGGGTGTGGGCACAGGTGGCAATGACTTTTTTGAACCGTCTCATGCACTCCCTGTACCGACAGTGGATGGCCGTTTTCAACACTCAGCGAAGGCTTACACGCTAATGAACTTGTAACGCCCTGCAATCTCGATGTTCTGGATTCGCCTATTACCAGAACACGTGCCAAGGACCCATAGAATGTGGTCAAAGTGCATCCAAGAAATTAACTTTATCAGATTTATCAAAATATATCTCTGACCATAATGAAATGAAAACATATTTCACAGTCACACACGTCTCACGTGTCTTTTGCGGTTCAACGTATTTCGTAATAGAATACATACATACATACATATACACATACGCGCGCACATAGTTAAGCAAGGCAGATGGACAGAAGAAATTGGGCAGTACAAGTAAAAAAAAACGAAGCTTGGTGAGTGACATATGTCGAGAAATGTGCTGGACTTCTGCAAAAGTAATATCAATGTTGTATATGGTTTTGTTGGGATTAATAGAAACGAACCGATAGCAGTACTTGCAAAGATATTTGTGTCAAGCTAACCTTGGTATTCAAACGAGGCGATATACAGTTTCAGTCAACACAACCACATAATGTATGAATTATGGTTTGAGACCGAGGCAATGAAAATGACATTTATCCAAGATCCTCACTGTGGTCTCGAATTAAGGGCTAATATGAATATGTATATGTGCAACACACACGCACATATGTGTATATTATTTATGTCAGTATGCAAGACCTAGTGGTCTGTGTGCTTCACTCACGATCGTGAGATCATGGTTTCATTTCCTGGACCGGGTGCTACGTTGCGTTCGTCAGTAAAACACTTGTTTTCACGTTTTTCTGCCATCACTTCGACACCATGCGCCCGTCTAAGAAACGTCGATTTCATGGAGAGATTGGTCTTAAATACAGTACATACATTTCATCCATATAAACAAATCACTTGTGCTAGTCATTCGATAAACGCTGAACACTCATACATCGTCTTCAACGAAAGTCCATAATGTTCTTTAGTTTCATTATTCTCCCGCTAATCTGAGTTTTAATAGATACACAGTTGTGTAACTACAGGGGCAACTTAGAGTATTAAGTCACTGACAGGACCAAACTAAAATAGTAATAAAATGGTAATGACTATTGTAATAAGTGTCACTTTCTCCGGCAGTTAATACTAAGCATGCATACATCGACCGCTAGCCACTAAAGCTTTTTTTTTTAATTCTCTCTCTGCTTATTCTCCCGTGCTCCTTCTGTTGAGGAGCGTAGTCTCGAAACGCAAAAGACTTTCCCACCTTCCCGAGCGTTAAACTAATACACCCGTTTGTTGTTTATACACCTGTCTTTGTCTTTATTTTGTAAATTCTAACTCTCTGTCTCTAACTATATGTATATACATACACACACACACATATATTATTAATCAATGATTGCAGCTCCCCATCGGGTTTCCAGATGTGATACTGTATGATTACGTGTGTTAAATTTCTGACTGGACATGTCTACTTGTCCGCCATTATGTTGAAAAACAGTACTTTAAGTTAGCAAATAGTGGGATGGAAACACAAATCACGTTACTGAGAAAAATTTCTTAATCTCACAAAGATTCCCCCCCTCCCCAATGTACAGAACAAATTCAAAATATGAAACAAAAATCGCAGGAATTTGCTGAATTTAGCAATATAATAAGAAAATGAAGCCAACAATGTTTTCTGCTTTTTCCAATTATTTTTGGTATATAAAAAACATTTTTGCTTAGATTCAACATGAAAGAAGTGCAATGCATTCCTTTCTTATCAAGATTATATTCTTTTGCAATGTTTCTAATTTTTAACATATATCTAGTCATCTCAATACTGCGAACGCTTTAAAATAGAAATCAACCTCCAAGACAAACCTATATAGACACAGACACAACCGAACGCACGTACACAAACTCACAGAAATACACACATACATTCACGTATAGATATATACGTTTGTGTGCATATATATGGGTTCATATGTAAATGCATACATTTACAAACATAGTTGCATATCCATGTATCCATACATATTATTTATATTTGGCTATTGTGTATGTGTGTGTGCGTATGTTTCTGTGGGAACATTTGTGCGTTTTGTTTAAAATTTGGCTGGGTTCTCGGATGGCAGAGAAGGAGGGGGAGCAGCAAAGGATGATAGCCATGGCGATGACCGTATGTACGACAAAATATACCTCCTATCAGATGGGTAAGGACTAAAATGTCTCCATTCTGCAGACGAGTTATATGTCCGGGCGCAGAGAATGTAATAAAGTGATTCTTTACTCGGCTAAACATAATCTGCATTTTCTGCTACTAAAATCATTACAGATCAAGGGAAACAACTTCGGGCTAACGGTCATAAGTCTTGGTATCACGCTTCCTCCAATCGCTTCACATAGCTTTATTACGTTACTTTTCGCAGCACATGAAAACCAAGAACGGAAAGCAGTTGCAATATTTTTCTGTTATACCTGTCAGCAGCGTTTAACAAAATACTCTAACGAAATGAATTTTACGAAATTCCACAAAAACCAAAAGGAGTATATGTATATACGAAGATATACGTGCATTTATATATTGATGTATTTATACACATATATATGTTACAGTATATAAAATTTTGTACATATCCTTACATACGTGCATACATAGAAATACACAAGTATTTTTGTATATAATGTACAAGTATATAACATACACAAATACACACACACACATATATACAAATAACACATATATACACACACAAATATATATATACGTGCACATCAGAGTATTTAGTATACAATGAATACTTGAATATTTTGCTAATAACGATAGCTTTACCGAAAAGAAAATTTTAAAAAACAAACAAATTATATCATATCTAAGCATCTTATTTATTTCTTATTTATTAGATCTTGCAATATTTCAATTGCATAAAGATTTCAATCGGTTAGATGTCGTCAGTGCAATTGGGAATTTGAATTTAAAAGAGAAAATTATATTTGTGAAGATATGGAGATAAGAGAAACAGAGAGCAACATCTCGTTGAGACGATATTTGAACTTACGATATTTGTAGTTACGATATCTGTAGTCTGCCATGCTATGCAGATTATATATATATATATATATATATATATATATATATATATATATATATATGTTTTTTTATTGTTTTATTTGTTTCAGTCATTTGACTGCAGCCATGCTGGAGCACCGCCTTTTGTCGAACAAATCAACTCCAGCACTTATTCTTTGTTAGCCTAGTACTTATTCTATCGGTCTCTTTTGCCGAACCGCTAATGTTACGGGGACGTAAACACGCCAGCATCGGCTGTCAAGCGATGGTAGAGAACAAACTTTGGCACCCAAACATATATATATATATATATATATATATATATATATATATATATATATATATATATATACGTAAGCATGTGTGTGATGTGTGCGTGTGCGTACAGGCGTATGCATATCTATCTGCATGTATATATATATATATAAATATTTTTCTATACTCAATTATACAACATATTTGTAGAAATAAGAACCATGCAGGAGTGTTATTCTTATTTAATGTAATTGCTTTGGATTTACAATCCGTAAAATATTCATAATCTAGAGAAGCGAATCCAGGATATATCTATCAGATGGTGTACAGTGGGATTACTCAACCTAAGTAATCCTAGATGCTCCTTATATATTCATGTATATACACACATACAATTATAGGTGTGTATATATATATATATATATATATATATATATATATATATATATATATATATATATATATATATATATACATATATACACACACACACACACATACATTTGCCTATGCATCTCTATATGTGAGTGTGTGTGTGTGTGTGTGTGTGTATGTATGTATATATCTAAGTAAGTGTGTGTGTGTTTTTGTGTCCCTGTGTGTTTCTCCGAGTGTATATGTAGTGTAATGGATATCCCAATTTGACTTCAGGTTTTTCGAAAAGTTCTGGAATTCTAGCTGTTTATTGGCACCCTATAATTAGGATAGTAATCATTGATCCTTTATTGGATTTAACTCAGCGAAGAAGATTGCTTCCATCCATTGTTATACAATAAGCTGCTTGTATTTATTCCATGCGATAATATTCAAATCTCGTACGCGTTTCAGTTTATTGTAGTTGGATGTCAGATCAATTTCGAATTTCACCTTGAAAGAGAATTTTCATTTGGATGTGTAGATATAGAGATCAGATAAGTTGAGAGTTGTTTTCAGAAGAATAACGATCCCAAAGAATTATTAACAAAGGGATTTTCAGTTTCAATGTGTATCCGGAAGACATTGCAACCTTCTTAGAGATAAAGCAACTATCTTTCTTTTACAGAAAGAGTGCCAATTTTCTCCATGGATCTAAACCCTAAAAGGGTTAAAAGACAACTACGTAAATGATAAGACTCAATCTCACTAACGAACCGCTATGTCTTTGGCGCAAACACCTACATAACCACCAAGATAAGTGCATTCTTAACAATTCTATTCATTTTCACTCTACATTAATCTAGTTTCTATTTCTATTGCTGTAATTACAAAAAAGAAAATATTTTGTAATGAACTGAACGCTACTGTAAATTCATTTGATCTCTATTAGCTGATCCCTAATACCGATGTCATTTACGCTTAAATTAAAGACTGCGCTCAAAGAGGTTTGGAGTATATACCTAACTAGCTTGCGTAGGCGATTTATAGAAGAAGAGGTCTCGCCTACCCCTGAGCTAAATCATAATAGAAAACGTTTAACGAAAGACTAAGCGAAGAGTATTCCGCTCACGATTCTAAGGTTGTGATTTCAACTCTCGCCGGCGCGTCATAGTCTTGAACAAAGCACTCCTTGAAATCTCTGTTGAGGGTACAAGTGTCTGTGGAGTGCTCAGCCACTCTCTCTCTCTCTCTCTCTCTCTCACACACACACATTCTCTCTCTCTCACACACATTCTCTCTCTATCTCTCTCTGTATCTGTCTATCTCTCACACGCAGACACAAACGCTCAGACACACACATGCACGCACACCAACTCACACACCAACACGCACATATACAGACACACACACGCACTCACACACACACACACACACATACACGCACACACACACACACACACACACACACACAAAGAACTCTTTATGAGTTACTGTCAGCGAGACCCACTCATAATTACTTCGTGGGCCGAGGACCATGCTAGAGGAAACTTGGTTAAAATGATAGACATTCATATACGTATAGGCATACATACATACATACATACATACATACATACATTCAATCATACATATAAACATGCATACGTACATGTATTTGTATGAGAACATACACAGAAAGTTACTTAGTTCGGTTTCATTGAATAAAACTGGTAAACACAATAGCAACTATTTGTTGGAGCAAACAGTCGCTGTACATAAATAACGGATTAAATCAAATCAATAACGATTATGTAAGTCATTTTGCATAAATACACACACACACACACACACACACACACACACACACATATATATATATATATATATATCTATATATTTGAATATATATTTGTATATATATGTGTATATATTAATATTAATATTTATACATGTTTATGTGCGTATATATATATATATATATATATATATATATATATATATATATATATGCATATGCATAGTATATATGTGTTTGTTTATGGAAATATATACATATATATATGTGTCTGTGTGTGTATATATGCATATATATATATATATATGTGGGGGGTGTATACATATATATATATTTATATAAAGTTAAGTAAGTTATATATTATATATATATACATATATATTATATATAAAGTTAACAAAGCTATATATATGTGTGTGTGTGTGTGTGTGTGTCTGTGTCTGTGTATGTGTATGTGTGTGTATGTGTGTGTGTGTATATATATATATTCACACATATAAACGAAATATAGGACCAAAACAAACAAATCAGGCTTATATCTGCTAGGAAATTACAAATATGAGGAAAAGAAAATGGAAAACAACAACGAAAACATGTTTAAAAGCACTGCATTAGGCTATATCATACTATATTTAAACAATGAATATTCGTCGTTTGATTACAGAAATAAAACAAAACTCAAGTAACTTTGAAATAAAAGAAAATATGATCTTCCTGTTAGAGTACAAGTTACACCTATCATCACCACCATATCGAAATAAGAAACAAATATTCAATTCACATTTTTATGAGTCAATATGCAAAACCATGTTTAACATGTTAACGTACATCATAGCATATTTAAACAATGAGCAAATATTCACGGTTTGGTTTTCGGGAAAAAAGCTATCTCTAACATGACTGCCGTGTTAATATAAAATAATGTATCACACCAAATTTTAGAGTTCACAAATTTACTCTTTAGATAATGACTACAAAAGAACAAACCTTCCCCCCGCCAGACACAACAGCAGCAGGAACAAAAATATTAACGTGTCTTAATCGTGCGAACTTCTATAGAAATCTGTACATCATTATTGATTTTTTTTCTTTTTAAATCAGACACAAAAGCCATGAATATATTGAAAAAATAAAGGAAGAACGATATTGTTGTAATTTTTATTGATACCATTAATACTTATTGTTGTTGTTGTTGCTGCTGTTGTAGTTGTTGTCTCCTCTCAGGTCTGCTATGATCAAACAGATGCATGATCAAAGTGATTCCTACCATGACCGTCTTGTCTTTGTTCTGTCTAGACATTTTAAT
>NC_142952.1:4761652-4771652 GCF_046866305.1 Octopus bimaculoides
GCACAATATTGCATTAGAGGACAAAGCACCGCGTGGTATTGAATTCCATTAAGTAACATCGTGTCATTATCCAAGCAGCAAAAGAGGTCGACTCCGTTGCAGTGAAAACCACAGATAGCCAGATTAATATGATTAAACATTATTTAATGTTTTTCTTTCCTTCTTTCTTGCTCTCCTTTTGTTTCCATGTATATTTCTTTGTACCTTTTCTTTCTTACTCTCTTTCTCTTCGGGTCGGATTTTCTTCTTCACTTCTCTCTGTTCTATATTTCGTTGTCTTTCTTGATTTCTTATTTTATCTGTATCTCTTCAACATTCTTATACCCTATTTCTATCTATCTATCTATCTATCTATCTATCTATCTATCTATCTATATCTATATCTATATCTATATCTGTATGCATATTTGTGTGTATGCGTACGTGCTTGTGTGTATGTGTAAGTGTTTTCATCAATATTTTAAAATATATAGTCGTATACAAATATCAGAATATATCCATCTCTATGTGTGTGTCTATGTAGTCCTATGGGTATTAAAATTTATATATGATTGTATAGACATTCGAGTGTATGCATAATTAATCAATTTCTGTATTTACTGTTTTGTTCCACGTATATTTTATAATTTGTAAACTTTCCGATGTTGATTTCGAACGTGTCTTTCGAACATGTTTCCCTGAGACATCGTGCATGGGAGAAACTGTGCTTTGTATGCCAGTAGAATTACATTTTATTTTTGTGATTATTTTCGTTAAAAGGCCGCTTCCTTCAAGTTTTCCACGGGTTCCTTTTCTCATTCCACCGATTTTATTAGATTAGATTTGTTTATGTATGGAGATCCCGGTGTAGCACGTCTATGTTATTATTATTATGATTATTATTATTATTATTATTATTATTATTATTATTATTATTATTATTATTATTAATAATACTTTCGTCTCCTTTCTCACAGGTTCTACGTTTGATCCATTACCGAGTTTTATCAATCTTTGCCTTTATTATATTCATCCTAATCTCTTCTTCCTGAACCGCTGCTCGGAATCGAACCATCAGTTTCTGCTCTGATATGTGATGAATTAACAGTTCTCCATGTAGAGTAGCTTTTCACTGCAGAAGCTTCTAACTATCATATCATTATAACTAGAAGCGGTCCTTTTAGACATATCTCTTTTCCGACGATATATCGGAGTCTCACATAGTTATTCTGCCTTTAATATTCGTAATTATAGCTGTGGGATATTTGGAAATGCTCGCGAATATTTATCGTATCATCGTTTCAATATATGTAGCAATTTGTTTGCATGTGTTTAAACCTACTGTTACATATAGGGAGATGACCATTGATAAGTTATTGCTAATGGTAATTTGTAAACCAAACTCGTCAACTATTCCAATTAATTATTTCTTTGTTTTTGTTTTTCATTTGTTTTGTTTTATAAATGTGTTTCTGTGTATAATCGACTAAAACCCTTTCAGAAATATTTCCTAATTTGGCTGCATTCCAACACTGAAACCATTAACACCAAAAACCATTAAATATTTGTGTGTTGATTACGTATCTATTCCGATATGTCACCTCAGAATATAGAGTCAGTAATGATATCGGAAATCTAAAAAGAGATCGAATTGAAGGTTGGCGTTCTATCACTTTTGCCAAATGACGCTCAAACACTCTAAATCGGCTAATTGTGCATTGAACTTACACTCCTGAGCTAATATCATAGACATGTTTGATAATTTCTCTAATGCTGCTTCAAAAGATGCAAAGGTTAATTAAAAGATGATAAGATGATTTACATGATTTCAGAGCTACATACTTAGATGAATATCTGGTACTAAATTAATTTTGTAACTAATAATCAGCATAACCGGCCCCGGGTTATAAAGTAGATTCAATTTTATTTCGAATGCTAAGTTGTAATTTGGTCATACAAATCTGTTTGTATCAGATTGTATGTGATAGGACATTGAGAACCCTTGAA
This sequence comes from Octopus bimaculoides, assembly GCF_046866305.1. Classification (NCBI taxonomy): domain Eukaryota; kingdom Metazoa; phylum Mollusca; class Cephalopoda; order Octopoda; family Octopodidae; genus Octopus; species Octopus bimaculoides. The sequence goes on from NC_142952.1 coordinate 4,763,639, forward strand.
GGACTTCCCATCAATTTTCATTTAATTTAAATTCTTCTTTGTTGTTTTCTGTTGTTTAAATAGTCTTAGTAAGTCTTGCTAATGTTCATGTCTCAGAATTTATTGCAGTATAACATTAGATGATTCTGTTCCCAGACCGTTTTAATTTCTCACTCAATGTGTTTAGGACAGATTTTTGTCAGATGAGCAATGAGATATTCCCAATGAAATGACGTACCAGTTAGCAGTGTATGGTACGTCAGTATCTGGCAATAAATACTTAACTTTCATTATTCCATTCGCTTTTACTAAATGCACAACTTCAGTGCCTGATAAGCAACCTCAAGTATTAATTGCGGTCTTGTGATTGACTTAGCTTTTAAACCAGGGATCGGGGAACTTTTCTAACCAATTACTCCAAAATATATTTATTTACACCGTAGTTACTCCCTTGGTTTGAAAGGAAGAAAATCATAAATTCTTTGAATTCAAAAGGCTTATTGAATCTATTTTATTAAATTGATTTATATGAATCTATTTTCACGTCCATTACATTGGACAGATACAATGTTACCAGAAGGAAAACTTCTGTCGTAACTAGGAACACGTTTTTTTGTATAATTTTTACTTGTCTTCATTACCCCTCATGAATTTCATCTTGGGGTGATTTACTCCGAATCGCCGACACCTGTTTTAGACGGTTTATTCTGTTCTTTGCTAAACTCCACCTTTCAGACTATTTTAGTGCAGAAAATAGCAGATTTAAATTTATGGCTCCATAGCGTATTTTCCAGTGATCATTGTCCTCGTTCGTTTTCAGTTCTGACATATATTTATCTCTTCTACATATTCCCTTTTCTTATGTACGGTGTTGTATTCGTGTTACGTACAAAACTAAGAAAACTTTGTTTTACCTTTTCACCATTCTATCTCTTCGAAATAAAGACAAACTACCAATCAACCTAAATCGATTTACTCCTTTACTCCTCTCTCCGTAAGGTTACTTGCCTTGTGCCAAAATTTGAAACCATTATTATTTGAAATCTTTATTTAGTTTATTCTTCCATTAATCTTTTTTTAATTGTATGATCCAAAAGAGATTTAGCTGTCATTACTAGCAATTGAAAAAGCCACGTAGCGGCGCCATATTTGGCGCGAAAGAATTGGTTAAAAGCTTGTACGAAACAACGTGGTGGAGCCGATGTCGTATGTCTGTTTGAAACTGTGTGAAATATAAAAGGAATATGCTATAAATAAATTCACAAAGTAAGCTAAAAAAAAAGAACGCTTGTGAAGATGTCAGCTATTGTCATTGTTAGCTTGTGACTAGAGAAGAAAATAACGGCTTATTATGGTGGTGGAAATAGTAATCAAATTTCTTAGAAATCACAAAAACATCTTACGAAAACACACAGTGGTTGCGCTGCTACATTTGCTGAATACAGAGAAATATAGGATGGTTACGGATGAAATGTCTATAATCATAATTCTGCTCAATGAGAGCTGGGACGGGGGTTAAGTAGCAACACCAACAACAACATGAAAAACAATGAAAATAGCAGTTAAATTGAACGACTACCGTTTAGTGAGGGTGTAAATTGGAAACGCATTAACTGACTGAGAACCAGAGTCACCGGGCGCAAGGTGACACATAACAAATACAGGCGCAGGGTAAAGCTGTGTGGTTAAGAAATTTGCTTTGCAACTACAGGGTTTCGGGTTCAATCCCGATCGTCGGTACCTTAGATAAATGACCTTTACTATAGCTTCGGGTTCACCAATGATTTGTGAGTCAATTTGGTAAACAGAAACCAAGCGGCTAAATCGTAGTGTCTATATATATATATATATATATATATATATATATATACATGCGTATAAAAAGGGATGACCACTAAGTGGACATCTGATATGCTAGAAAGAGGTCATCAACGACCCAACCACAAAGAAAAATAATGTTCTCCAGACAAAAATTCAGCAAACACCAGAACATAAGCGGGCAAGACAAAATGAAAAATATACAAAATAAAGAATTAATGGTGTACCGATTTCACCATTAACTTTTTACGTAAGAAAAAAGTTAATGGCGAAACAATTCTTTATTCTGTATATTATTCATATATATTGGCATCTTTGTGCATGTGTTTCTTGTCCACTTACTACTTGACAAATGCTACGTTCCTGTAACTTAGCAGTTCGGTAAAAGTCACTAATAGAATAATTGCCAGGCTTTAGAAATGTAAAGTACTACAATCGATCTATCTGAGTAATACTCCTGAAAGCAGTACCCCAGGATTGCCGCACTCAATTAACTGAAACAACTAAAGGACGAACGATAAAAGATCAATAGAAGCATGGCTCCTTGAATGATGCACTGATACGACTGTTGAACAGAGTGACGTGTTTTGAAAGAGCGTTCGTCGAGAAGTCTTCCTCTAATTCACTAAACCTCACTTTGACTCTCATCTCACTTAATACAATAGAAATACTGAGGAACGAGTTCAATTTTAGCTGAACAAAAACATGTTCAATTTAGCCGAAAGTGAAGCGGACATGTTAAAGCAGACGACGGCGCTATGACCGCTATCTCGTTAGACTAACTTATTAAAATCGCCATGTTACGTCTTTCGATTTTTCACCTCCATCTAAATTAAACGGCAAAACTGAGAAGCATTTTCAAAACCTTTCTCGACAGGAAACTCTTGAAAGTATTTTCTTTTCTATCTTGGATTTCTTTCGATCTATTTTCTCTCATCTATTATCTATTCTACCCTGTTCTGTGTGCTTATTATTATTATTTTTTTTTTTGCTTTCTTTTTGTGTTTCTCGTCCATTACTCGTCTATTATCGTTCACATCTTATTTTTTTTCTTTTGCGTGTGTGTATATATATGCATGTGTATGTTTGTGTGTGTATGTGCATGTTTGTGTGTGCTATACCTTCATTTCTTCATTTTATCTTTCAACATTTCCATTCTACATTTTTTTTAAACAATTTTTTTTATCTTCTCTATAACTTCATCTTTTTTTTTATTTTTCATCACGTATTTTTAGAGTTTTTTCATTCATTTGTGTTTCTTATATTTTTACATTTTTTCTCTCAGTTTTTGAACACACACACACACATACACACACATTCACACATACACTCATGTATATTTACATATATATGTATAAATTTACATACACATATCTATGCATATATATATATATATATATATATATGTATGTATATGTATATGATTATATACACATATATGTGTGCGTATATATGTATATATCTGTATAAGTATATATATATATATATATATATATATATATATATATATATATATATATATACATATATATATATATATACCTAATATATACCTGTATATGTGTATGAGTATATATATATTACGCAGACAACAGACATACGAATACACACAAGCACACTCGCATACACACACAGTTAAACGCACAGGTATTCCCTCACATTGTGTATGTGTATATATGCACCTGTTCTGTACGCACCGATAAAACTTCTCAAATTATGTGTGTGTGTGTTTGTGTATGTGTGAGAGATTATAATATGTGTGACTGTTACTTATGTATGCTTGTATGTATATACGCCCATGCATGTGTGTGTGACCACCAGCATGCGTATACACACACTCTTATCCCTTAGGATTCATCAATGCAATTTCCTTATCTGGGATCTCTCACCGGGTCTCTACTCACCACAACCTGTCAGGATATCAGAGGGAACCCCGGAGGGCAATGGAAACACGCCGACCAACGGTAAGTTATCGGAGAATTAAGACAAAAACGGAAACAACGAAAGAAACTAAAACAAGAACAAAAGAAATAGAAAAAAAAACTAACAAGAAATAATCCAGAAAGTAAATGAAATAATATCGGACAAAAAAAACAGTGATACACACGCGCACATTCGCACACACACACATACCTATCCACACGCACACTCACGCACGCATATACGCATAATATATATATATATATATATATATATATATATATATATATATATATATATATATATATATATGTGTGTGTGTGTGTGTGTGTGTGTGTGTGTATATATATATATATATGTATATATTGTATATATGTATAACTACAAATATATGTGTATATATATGTATATTATATGCATATATGTATACATATATAATATACACGTAAATATATATATATATATATATATATATATATGTGCACACATACATATATATCATTAAAACAAAGCTCAATTCTGATAGGAACCACACAACAACAATACCGTCGACGACACCATCTACAGCGACAGCAACAGCAGCAGCAGCAACAACAGCAGCAGCAACAGCAGCAGCAACACCAATAACATTAAAGTTGATGCCAGAGCTAAATGCAAATACGTTTCTTATCTTAAAATTTAAATAGAATATTTTTCCGTATTTTTTTTTTCACCGTGATGGGTTTTTTTTGGTACTTTTTATTCTTGTCGTTGTTATTTTTATTGTTATTATTGTTGAACATTTGGTAATTTCACGAAAATCTCTACTGCATCACTTGCTAGATGTCGGTGGTGTTGGTCTCTGTGCATCATTATTCGTTCTTTTTTGTTGTCGGGGGGGTCTGCAAACTCTTCCCGCTATTGTATTGCATCAATTTGTTGTCTTCTGAGTTGTGATGCAGTCTTTTCTTGTAGTAGTGTTTCTATTGAGTGTTGTGTGTGTAATGCGTTGGGTTTCTTGCCTGCTGGTGTTAGTTTTTTTTCATTGGATATTTGCTGTTTAGATTCTCTTGTGATTGTGGATTTGTTTTGTTTAGGTTGTATGATTGAGTTGATAGTGTTTTATGTAGGACGTGGGCTGTTCTTAGCAGAGCTATTTTTTGGACAGTGTGTAGTGTTGAGCATCCGGGTATAGCTTCTACCACTTTGTTCATATACTTCTTTATCAGGCCCAGTCTTCCAGTTCTTAATGGTATAGTTTTCACCTTCAAATCCCAAATAATAACAACAACAACAAAGGCGGTGCTCCAGCATGGCCGCAGTCAAATGACAGAAACAAGTAAAAGAAAAAAAATATATATATATATAATCGTATATTCTCATTGCATTTGGAGACCAATAAATAAAGTACTGTACAATCACTACGTCTGTTTCTCCTTGCTTTCCTCGTAGTTCAATCACAAGTTCTCTCTTGTAATGGACTACATTTAAGATGTCAAGAAAGAAGTATTTTTGTCTTGCTCAAACACCACGTATGTAAAATGAAGAAAACAAAGAATGTAAAAAAAATTATTAATGTTCTTTATAAATTTTAGACTATAAATATTAATAATTCACAGTATAGAAAATTATTAAATACTTACCGGACTCGTTTATTTCATAACTGAAGCATAAATATTAAGATTTTATATTCAGAAGTTGTATAGGCATATGTATGTGTACGTATATGTCTGTGTGTATTTGTGTGTGTACATGTGTATGTGCATATGTATGCGCGTGCGTGTTCGTGTGTGTACGCATGTATGTATGTATGCATCTATACATATATCTATTTCTCTCTCTTTCTCTCTCTCTCTCTTTCTCTCTCTCTCTCTCTCTCTCTCTCTCTCTCTCTTTCTATCACTCTCTCTCTCTATATATATATATTTTATTACACAGACACACCTACACGCAAATATAATATATATGCGTATATATATGTATATATATATATATATATATGCTTCTTCATATCTATATCTAAATATCTATCTATTTATTATCTATATATATGTGTGTATGTATGTATATATGTGTATATAAGCATACGTATATGTTCCGTATGTATGCATATATATATATATATATATATATATATATAGCATTACATATGAATGCGTATGTATATGTGTATATATGTGTGTTTGTGTGTGTGTGTGTGTGTGCATGTGTGTATACATGTACACACACACACATATATATAATATATATATATATGTATATATTGTATGCATACATATATGTACATATACACATATACACACACATACACACACACATACACACACACACATACATACATATACATATATATATACATATATATATATATATATATATATATATATATATATATATATATATATATATATATATATATATATATATATATATATATATATATATATATATATATATATATATATATATATATACACACGTATATATGTATGCATATATCTTAAACTACAGAAAATTAATAAGCACTCACTTCTTCAGTCAATAAATGATTCATAGTTATTAACACTTCCAATATTTATAATTTCACTTTATATTTTTCACATTATAAAAGTACCGTTGACTTGCTTGACCTCGTAGAAAAAAATCATTTCTCACATTGAAAGTTCTGTAGAAAATGGTAACAATAAAATCATAGTTTATTAGGAACGATGTTTTACTTGCAAACCCTTTAGAGTTTGGTGAAAATGTCTTATCATATTTCTATTGACTCCTTATGTTCTTAGTTTGAATCTAGTAATATCGATTTCTAATTTCAGCAGAAGGCCGGAAATTTTGGTGCAGGGCTTAAGTCGACAACAACGACCCCAGAGCTCAAATGGTATTTTACCGACTCCGAAAAGGAGAGAAGCAAATAGAATTCGACGGAATTTGAACTCAGAACATAAAGACAGACGAAATGACAAGTTAATTTGTCAGGTACTCTAACGATTCTGTGTGCGCATGACCTTAGCAACACAAATAGTATCGGTTTGAAATTTTGGCATAAAGTATGTAATTTGTGGGGAGGTCGTAAGTTGATTACATCGACCCCAGTGCTCAAATAATATTTATTCGATCGACGCTGAAAGAATGGAAAGCAAATCGATATCCGTGGAATTTGAACACAGAACGTAAAGACGGACGAAATGCCGTCTCGCCTCCTTAAATCTAGTGATGTCGAATGACTTTTCATCCTGCTGGTGTTCGTTAACAGATCGAGGAATTTCTCCAGATCGAATCACTACTGCTACGCATTGTGAGGTGAAAGCGCCGACACTGCGGACATGTGATTAAAATGCCAAAAGAAAGAATTCGCAATACAAGTTCTTGAAGCCAATTCAGCCGTCAGAAAACCTAGGAGAATACTAAGAACAATATGTTTGGATAATATCCTTAGAGTCAGCTAGTCACACATGGACTCAAATGGAATCGTAATGATTATCGCCTGAGAACTATTTGGAGAAGGCGCCAAGGGACGTAATTCACGTGATAGTCATGAATTGTGGGCGGAGAAGATGGCGGGATTGAAGAAACACTGATAAGGTGCAACGCATCTTCTTGTAGCTCAGTCAAACAAATCTGTTCCGTTCGTTTTATTTTTAAATCTTCCATCATCAAAGCAACCTCCATGTGTGCGACTCAGCTGGAAAGCACATTGCCGAAAAATTAAATTCGAAATCTCCCCTGCGCGTCATATCAAATGAATAAGAATTCCATGTTTAAAAATGTCTGCAAATAGAAATTTAGTCAGAGAAATATTCCTAGAAGCAATATGGCGGTTTTAGATACAAGTGGATGGAATATCAAGGAAAAGGAACGTATAATTCAATTCCTAAAAGCTTACACAGCATGAGTGCATGTGTGTGTGTGTGTGTGTGTGTGTGTGTGTGTGTGTGTGTGTGTTTTACGAGAAATTTATCTGTACCGATAAATGGAAATGGATGGTGAAAGAAAGAAAACAAGTAGCTTTAGTTTTAAAGGATACTTAACTATATTTTCAAATCTTTCACGATTTTCAAAACCATATTTTGTTCTCAAAACCATTCGTAAACGCCAGGTACAGATACATATCCAAAATATATAAAACCTCTGTAATCACGTATCTTAAGCATAATGCCATTACTTATACACACTCCCATTGTCTCGCCTGTACGAAAACGCATATCATCTTCATGTTATGCAAACCTAATTGCATTTTGTACACATATGATCTCACTTCTTACGTGCATACACAATATGCACGTCTCTCCTGTATCTCATGCTTATGCATACAGACGTC
>NC_142952.1:4776652-4779152 GCF_046866305.1 Octopus bimaculoides
TATCACCAAGTTTTGGTGATACTTGATTTGATGCCGATTCTCTGCTCAGCTTTCTGATTCATGGTCAATGAGACGATCACACGCTACACACTTTTCTTCCAAGCATTGCTATAAGCAGCGGAAGTAGGCTAGAACGTTAAATCTTAGTGCGTGTGCCGTGCACAACAGAGTTTAAGGCCAATTTTTGCCAAGCGACTTTGTTCTGCGTGCTGTAGCTCCGTTACTAAGGCGATACCTGCTCAGAGGCCTACGCAAAGTTGCAGAAAGTATATGGGAAAACGTTTAAGAGCTGCACACATGTGTTCTTATTATTGCTGTCGTTATTATTGTTGGTGATCCCCAGGCTGTTGTAGAAAACACTCGTCCAAGGTGCCACACAGTAAAACAGAATGCGGAAACATGTGGTTAGGAAACAAACTTCTTACCACGCAAAGGCATGTATTTACAAATTTCCTACATTTTCATATAATGCCAATTTACTTGGCATTTTACTATATTATAGAACAGCCAGAGATCTCTAACGAAGAAAATTTAAGAAAAACTGTTTACAATACAACAATTCCTAAACTAAAATGAGTGGGAAAGAAAAATAATTGGAATCATGTAATTAATTATAATATATTGGTTTTCTTCATAACGACAGACCCTGCTATTGATATTAATTTTTAATTAGTACAATGTTTACACCAAAAGGAAGTGTTTGGTGCTTCCTGGGGCGACAAAACTCTCATAATGGTTTGTTATGTCATCTTGATGATATTTTGTTTTCCCCCGTATTATTTGGCTGTAGAAGTCTCATAAAGTCAAAATTGGAAGAGATTGGAAAATAAAAAGATATTTCACACACCCACCCATCCACGCACACAAACTCACACACATATATATATAGCAGCAAATATAAATATATATTTATATGTACACATACACAAACACCCACTCACATACTCTGACACCACACTCACATATATATGTATGAACGTATAAAATATATGAAATCGTTATTATATAATATATACAGATAAAGATGAAATATATGTATATATACATACATATATACATATATTTGTATATATATATATATAAATATATATATATATATATATATATATATGTATATATCTATATATCTATATACATATATATATGTATGTATGTATGTATGTATATATATATATATATATATATATATATATATATATATATATATATATATATATATATATATATATATATATATATATATATATATATATATATATATATATATATATATATATATATATACAAATATATATATATATGTATGTATATATACATATATATATATACATATACACACACACCGAGAAATAAAGAGACAGACAGATAGACAGGCAGACATACACACAGACAGACAGACAAACAGACAGACACACAGATAGACAGGCAGACGGGCATGAAGACAGGCAGAAAGACAGGCGGGGAGATCGGTGCGTAAATGTTTATACGTGAGATGCTCGTGTAACTATGTTTTAAAGTCTTTATGTACATCTTGGTAATCTCTGTGATAATATATTATCTCACCACTTCAACATTATTACTTCACTCTCATAATTTTCACTATTATTGGTCTTCATTATTATATATTATGGATACGTGCGACAGCGTACTGTGTATATAAGTCTGTAACGCTGTCGCTCTATCTAATAATAATAATAATAATAATAATAATAATAATAATAATAATAATAATAATATATGATGGAGCACCGCCTTTAGTCGAAGAAATCGATCCCAAGTCCCAAAATATCTGTATTTATGTGTATCATATATATATATATGTATAAAGACACAAAATTTGCACCCTAAATGTATGTATACATATAAATACATTTCTGCTGCAAATTTGTGTGCCTGTTCCTTTGCAGTCTTTCTCTTATCCATTTTAAAATTCCTCTATTCCCCCGTTTTTCATCTTCAGAATGTCCTTTAAAAACGAGGTGAACTTGTGTTCCACTCTATATGTAAATGAAGTGGCGTGTTGTGTGTAACGAGTTTTGAATGAGTTTGTGGCAGACATAATATGTTTCATTTTCTTTTTCTTTTTTTTTTCTGTTATCAGTCCTTAAGAATTAATTGTATATACGAGTTTCTTCGAGAAGCGTTTATTGCCAAGAAGATAATCAGCTGTATTTCTACAACTAAATTCACACTGTTTAGGTTGCATATTAGTTTTGACTACTTCAGTACACTTATAAAAATGAAATTCAAGATTAACGAAACAACTATTGTATACCTTAACAGAGTTCATATTAAAAATTTTGTTGTATTTGCCAGAAGCGACCCTCTTCGATTATCTTCGCATATATGTGAACACATTTAATGTGTGTAACACGTTAAGCAATATTATTTTTCCGCAAGCAATATATTTAGAGACACTTATTTGTTGCATTTTCACGCACATTTTGTCTTTGGAACACAACCTCAATCCTATCGTATACCACAGGACTGAATTATTGAA
>NC_142952.1:4781652-4784152 GCF_046866305.1 Octopus bimaculoides
ATACACACACACAAGCACATATACGTATACGTATTATAGATATAGGTGTATACGTTCAGAAATAAATATACAAATAGATATTCATATAAGCATATATTTATAGATATGTGTGCATACATATACATATGCACGTATTTTCGTATTTATGTGTGCATGTATATATGTATGTATGTATGTATGTACTTATATATGTATGTATATATATATATATATATATATATATATATATATATACACCCATACTCTTGTTACTCACCATTGTTAAAATAGTTTCCTTCCTTGAAGCGCGAGTTACTATAGAAATAAATAGAAAGAGATCAAAATGAACAAAATCCGAAAAGAAACAAAAATAACCCCGCACTGACGAAAGAATTTCTAAGTACTCAAATCCTTTTTAATCCAAAGGCTGCTGGCTGGCTAAAGGATCAAATCTTCCTGAAACATTAGTTGTGAATTAATCACTTGTAGTTAGAGGCCACTTTATATTTATAACTTTCTTCTGGGTCTCCATTTTCTATTGTAGATATTACGAATGTGATGAACACAATTACCAACAATTGTATTTAAAGTTTTCTAATGCATCAACCCCGGCGCTGATTTGTCGAATTGCCACTGTAGTAAGAGCGATGAATTGAATACTGCGTTAATATTTTCTTCACGTTCTCTTCGTTGTGAGCTCAAATCCTGTTTCTCTATTTTACTGGGGTTTTTTTTCATTTTTAATTTTTGATTATTAAATGAAGCGGTGGATTCTCCTGTCATAGATGACAGACGAAGGATCTGCAAAGCATTGTATTTGACTCACCATCGATTTTGCCAGGTCGCCACCTTAAACAGAGAAAGATTACATAATGAGAACAAAACACTATAATCTTTTCTACTCCAGGTACAAAACCCGAAATTGTCTTGGGGAGGGGGCCAGTCCATTAGATCCACCCCAGTACGCAACTGGTGCTTAATTTATCGACCCAGAAAGGGTGAAAGGAAAAGTCGACCCCGGCTAAAATGACTCCAAATTTACAAATTTTAAAAACTATTAACTCTTTATTTATGACAATTTCATGTCGAATGATTAGCATAGAAAACTACATCATTACACCAAATATTACATCAATTGCAACAGAAATTGAAGAAATTGAAAAGTGGCAGCCGAATAGAAAAGATCCGAAAAAGGAAATACCAAATAGAGAATAACGAGAGAGCAAAAGAAAGGGAATAAAGAGGGGCGAGAAGAAAAAGAGAGAGAGGAAATTGAAGGAAGGATAAAAAAGTTAAGGAAGAAAGAAAGAAACGAAGAGAGAGGAAGAGAGAAATGAAAGAAGGATGGAAAAACTAAATTGGGCAACCATAAAAGAGATAAACAAAAAATAATAATGTTTAAACAACATGAAAGTAAGTGAAAATAATTATGTAAATAAATTACTGCATAAAACAGATAGAAAAAATACAAAAAGAGGAAGATAAGACTGTATAGCGAAAAGAGAACACATGAGGAAGGAAGAAGAAAGGAAGAGATTGTAAAAAGTGTGAGTGTTCCAAAGTTGAGAGTCAGATAACATATTGACTGCAAGCAAAGGAGAATGAGAAATGAATTGAAGCACGAATGTATACATAAATATGAGTAGGTAATAACCTTATACGGAATGGGTGTGCAAAGGGCATATTGAATATTTCAAAAGGGTTAATTATAAGCACATATATTTTTTAGGTACAAAGATACGAGTTCATGCAAACAGACACAGACTCTCACGTAGGTGCGCATACACACACACACACACACACACACACACGCGTGCAAACACGCACATACACACACACACACATATGTGTATATATATATACATGTACACATACATAAATATATATACACATGCTCGCACAAAAACAAACACACACACATATTGTGGGCAATAAAAAAATCACATATATATACATATATATATATACATACGAACACTCATCTATATACATGCTCTTGCGAATACATATATATATATATGAATACATATATATCTACACACATGAAAATACATAAGCATACGCATACATACATACACATAGATACGTAACTATATACACGCATAGGCAATCATATAACGGTTTATATATATTTACACATACATCCACAAATTACGTATTAAACATTAGGCTTGTCCTTATTTGTTTTATCATAGAATTTGAATACACCAGACTTTCTATGTAAACAGCTTATATTTTGTCGCTCTTCTGTTATTGAGAACGTCAATGCAAGCCATCAGCGTTTCAAATGGTTCATTTAAACATAGTTGGCAGTGACGTCTTTCTCTTTTATAGAGATCCACAGTTCGTAGTATATACATTAGTAATTTATAGTCTATACGCTACGATTTTATGTCAAGTATTTATTTGACAGCGAATTTGCATGAGTTCGTCGGGTGTAGAATCTCTTTTTTTAAAAAAAAGATACAAAAAACTGTCTGTACCTGATCGAATGTTAAATTTTAATAACACTGGATTTACT
>NC_142952.1:4789152-4791652 GCF_046866305.1 Octopus bimaculoides
ATATACACGTATATATAGCGTTGTATATATATGTGAGTGTGCTTGTGTGTGTGTTTGCATGTATTCATGTATATACATAAGTATATATATGTATATACACACATATGGATATCTATATCTATATCTATATCTCTCTCTATATATATACATATCTACACATACGGACATATATATATATATAAAATGATTTTTTCTTATTTCCAATTAAATTGAAGATAACAGGCCGTATTTCATGACGACATACTCCATACAAGTGTGAGATCAAAACGCCTTTTTTTAAAATGGAAGTCTAGAGCGACTTCGACATCAAAACTTTACCAGAAATGAGTCATAAAGCAATAAATCGTAAAATTTGGAACAATACATAAATTCAAATTTTTCGGTAATGGACACAGTTAAGGAAGTTTCCTGGACTACTTGTAATGCTTGTGGTAATTGACAATGAAAAGGAATATTTATTGTATTGCCGTAAAATGTTCCTTGTCTCATAATGTATGTGCATATATATATATATATATATATATATATGGCTGTATGTTAAGAATTTTCCCCACACCCACATGGTTCTGGGTTCAGTGCCACCACATGGGACTTTGGAAACATGTCTTCTACTGTAGCATTAGACCGACCAACGCTTTGTAAGTAGATTTAGTAAAAGTAAACTGAAAGACACCCGTTATATATATATAAAACCTACAATAACTAAATTGTATGCTAAATAACGACCGATCTTTAATCTGTTTATTTTAATCCCTCTGTCATTTATTAATATATAACAGGGTCACCATATATTGGTCTAGCGATTCCTTGCTCAGTATTCATTTAATATTTCATAATACTAACAATATTTATATGAAAAGTACAGGTTACAACAACCAACATGTTTCTGTCCTATTTGACCTCCGCAGCGAAGCATGTACTTCTCTTTACTTATAAGTGACGAAACATACAATGTATTTGATATAGAATAATATACCAGTCAACAATTCTTATTATGACTGAGGGAAATTACTCAGTCTCCCAGTCCGCACAGATAATAGCAGTCAAGTTATTGCTATAATATTATTTAATGTAATAACAGAAAAAAAAAAGTGCGAACAAAATTCAAATGAATTAGTAATAATACTTATACAGTGCTGAGGAGAAAACGTTAGTTCATTGACTAATATTATTTTAATCTCAATAAAATGTAATTAAATTTTCTCACTTAATTAAATACGATAGCCATAAAAAGAGTGTAATTTTTCGTGCAGTTGATGTCCTTGAGTAAATCCCTCGCTCATTAATTGTGTGTGTGTGTGTGCGTCAGTGTGTTTCTTTAATGACTAGTTTGTTAGCTATTGGTTACCCAAGCTGACAAGTTAAATACATTATATAGCAGTTTATTTCACCAGTATTACACGCTATAAAATAGGACACACTATTATTTAAATATTTAAAGTATAAATATTTGTATTATCCGACATAATTTAAATACGGAATCCATTATTTCTGCCTGCAAATGAGAATATTAAAAACTTCAAGCGAATAAATATTTTATAATCATTTGAAAATTATTGAATATTTTCGTGTTAATTGTTCATGATTGCCCAACGAGAGAGAAAAGAAGAAAAAAAACATCAACAACATTGCTGATTATATTCATGAAATCCATATTTGTAATAGCTTCCTAAACAAGAAGCATGAAACATACTCAAGTGTCTTGAAGCATCATGAGTGGGCAAATCAGTAAGATAAAGGGACGCACAAACTACTCTAAATCCTGGCTGCCTGTTTCTCTCTCTCTCTCTCTTTGTCGCACGCGCTCTCTTTCCCTCTAACCATTCCTCTCTCCCTCTGTTGTCCTCCTATCTCTCTTTCATTCTCTCTCATTCTATCACTCTGTTTCTGTCTGTCTGTCTCTCTTTCGTTTGCAATTCTAACTCTTTCACTGCTTCTAGTTAACCTCATTCCAACTCCTTCCAGGGCCATCTCGACTGAATCGTTTTCCCTCATCACTTATATGCATGTATGCGAGAGAGAGAGAGAGAGAGAGACAGACACTTATAAGCATGTATGAGAGAGAGAGAGTGAGAGAGAGAGAGAGATAGAGACATACACACAGACACAGACACACACACACACATGTATATATATATATATTGATAGAACATCGCTGAGACAAATGGAGAAGTTTCAGTATCTCGGGTCCTTATTCACATGTGATGGAAAGTCAGTGGCTGAATTCTTTGCAAGTATTGTTGCTGCTCACAAAGTAATGCGACATATTAAGCATTCGATCCTCACAAAAGGTGGGGTTGTTAAAAAAACAACAAACTTACTGGCTTCAATTCGATTTCCGGGTATATGCTCTCCATCTAAGGTCATGAACGCTGGGTAATACTGAAAGAATACGATCGCGAATACAACCGGTCGAAACGGAGATTCTCCAAAAGTTCTCCGCAGTAACGTTACTTGACAGAGTGCCAAGTCGTATCTGTGATTACGCAATAATTTCTAG
>NC_142952.1:4794152-4796652 GCF_046866305.1 Octopus bimaculoides
CTTTAAAATAATGTGTTCTGTTGGAGAATTCTCAAATCTCTATTCTGGAGGATTCACATCTTGTTTTTTTTCAGTACTTAGACGTATAATTTTTGTAACGTCTTGTGAATTTTAATATTCTTGAAATGAAAATATTCCAAAATATTCTAACCCAAACAATTTCATTTAGCGAAAAAAATTTTAAGCATTATATTATAGCGGCGTATATATTATTGTAACAGGAATTTCTTCGAAATGCTTTCAAATTCCTCGATCACTATTCCACGATATTTGCAGTAGAGTAAACATCCTTTGGATAATTAGGGTTTTCTTCCCTAACAGGAAACTTTGTGTCAAAAGCTCTCCAGTAGCTAACTGCATTTCAAGAGTGTTTGTTCTGATAACAACAGACTTTTGTTAACCTGACTACGCTTTCCCCCATAACTCCAAAAGCGACGTAAAATCTTTTGTTACGAACACCAATGCCCTTCAGTTTATTTAAGTAACGATCACTTCTCCTTCCTGTACTGTGAATAAGTATGTCTATCCTATTTCCGGCTTTTCTTTTCTTCGTATTTATCTTATTAGGATTCCTCTCTCTTCTTCTCATTTCTCTTGAAATTATGTTTATCAGTGCAGGAATCTATATTTTCCTTTATCGCGTAAGCTTTAATAATACATTTATCTTTCCTTTCACTTTATCTGTCCGCTTTCCTTCAATTTATTTTTACATATCCGTGCAATATTCATTTTTCTATTTTCTCTCACAGTTACTTATTTGCATTTACGCTCTTTGCCCAACATATATGCATTTACTCACTAACTGTATGGTATTTAAAATCTAAGTAACTTCTACAATATTCAGCATATTCTTCACCCCTTTCTTGTCTGCTCCTTATCTTCTTTTTCATCGTTACACGCCACTATATTTTCCCATTATTCTATTCGTTCACTCAACAGACACACTGTATTTTCATTCATCTCCATCCTTTCTTTTCTATCTCTCACCTATATTTTACAATACTGCATAATTTCAAAGTCCCTTTATTTAATTGTGTTTTGCTTAGTTTTAATATAATGGCGCCTGCCTGTATGACATTTCATTCTTTTATCGTTTATCTTTTATTTATTTCACACACTAGACTGCGGCCATGCTTGGGCACCGCTTTGAAGAATTTTTAATTGACTGAGTCGACTGCAGTACTTAGATTTTTAAAGCCTAGTACTTATTCTAGTGTTCTCCTTTGCTGAATAGCTAAGTAAGCAGACCATCACAGGTTGTCAGGTGGTTAAGACAAACACATTTATATATATAAGTGTGAGTATGTGTGTGTATGTACGTGTACATGCTTGTGTGTGTATCTATCTAACTATCTATTTGTATCTATTTATCTGTCTAACCTGTCTATCTATAAGAAGAAACAGAGTATATATTAGAATGAACGCTTCCTTATATGGGGACCTGGAAAATATTCAGATACTATGACAAGTAGTAGTAGTAGTAGTAGAAGTAGTAGTAGTAGTAGTAGTAGTAGTAGTAGTAGTAGTAGTAGTAGTAGTAATAGCAGCAGCTACTTCACCAGTGGCAACATAGCCGAGGCAGGAGCAAAAGTTCACTGACGGTACGCTATTTGTCGCAACTTTAAATACGTGATGTTCAATTTTATAAATAGGACATGTCCGTTACGAAACACACACAGTATATGAATATATGTATGCATGTAAGCATACCATACAATGGCGCATGATTATGTATATATATATATATATATATATATATATATATATATATATATATATATATATATATATATATATATATATATATACATATAGGTACATATATGTTTTCATACATGCATATACATTGACATATACATATGCATATATGCGTATATGCATATGTATATATATATATATATATATATATATATATATATATATATATATATATATATATATACATAAATATATACAAATATATATATATATAGATATACACACATATATATGCACATATATAGATATACATGCATACGTATATGTATATATGTGTGCATGCATACATATACATATATATGCGTGTGTGTGTGTGTTTGTGTGTGTTATGTACGCACATATGCCAACGTACATATACAATCGTATATTTATAGTTATATGCATATGTATGAATGCAAATGTTTAGAGAAGGATGTGATACAACCTTTTGAATGCAAATTCTATAAATTCTTAATAAACTAACTAGTTTTTCTCTCTCTCCGTCCGTGTAGTAAAATGTCGAAACATTCTCCTTCTCGCCGCATCGCGCCTACTAATGAATACAATTTTCTATACCGCCATTATATTCTACACAATTCTACTGCAGTATCTAAGGAGACAACAAGCTACTAACTACCCATCTAGCAACTACTTACGGCCGACTAATGTCTGATGTCAACGTTACTGTTATATCTGTGATCGTCGAATTTGTAATGAACCTTGGAAAATTCAGAAGAAGTCGGAGCAGTCAAATAAATTGTTC
>NC_142952.1:4801652-4806652 GCF_046866305.1 Octopus bimaculoides
AATGTATAATATATAAGCATATCAACTACGTTTTGTTTCATTTCCTTGTAATATATGAGACAAAAGGGAGATGTTATAGCGAGTTGTAAGATTGTAGTTTTTGCATGAACGTGACAATTCTGTATAACTAACTATGAACCTAAAGTAAATTTCATTGTAGATTAATTATCGTTAATTAATTAGAAAGCTGAAATGAGAAAAAAGAGCATTAGAAATATGCCTAACACTTAACGTAATATATGTATGTGCGTTTCTCTGTGTGTGCCTCTGTCTGTGTGTCTGTCTGTCTGTGTGAATGCATGCATGCATGCATAGTAGTAATTTAGAATAAGAGGAATATGAAATACTGTACAAATTTATAATAATTATGATAGAGGTCGGTCTGTAATATGCATTATAATGTATTATGAACAGAGCACTTCCATGAGATACATTAGCTCCAAACGAATGCCGCAGTAAATTTATATTGTGGCGTTTTATTTAAGTACAATACACATATAAATGGATATTTTTAACCTAATATTGCTTCTATTGTACATAACGTATTATAATCGTTTTAGTTTCCAATACATTAATTAGCAAAGTTTCTATAAAAATATACTTATATTGTTTAATAAAACCCATAATGTTCAGCTTTAAAACATGCTATTATCTGCTCTAAATGATACAATATCCTTTAAAAGAACGCGACCCCTTGTCAAAAGGGAGTATTTTTAGCTGGAGTTATGTTGATGTTGGCGAAACTGCTACCTATTCTATCGACCCCGAAACTGGGAAAGACAAAGTCAACTTAGGGGGAATTAGAACAGACGGAATACTGTTAATCATTTTGGCTGGCGAACAAACGATTCTACCAGTTCGCCGCATTATGGAATTATATTTTGAAAATGCGGTGGACTGACGGAATTGTTAGTACGCCGGGCGAACAGCTTTGCAGCACTTCGTCCGTCTTCGTGCTCTGAGTTCTAATTCCCCTGAGGTTGATGCGGGGTCGATAAAATAACTACCAACTGAACAATGAGGTTAAAGTAATGGACTTGACTACTTCCCCGAAAATGCTGGCCTTGTGACAAAATGTTAACCCAATATTATATTATATACTTTGAAAAGCGATGGGCTTTTTATGTTCTGATTTCAAATTCCACCGTGGTTGACTTTGCCTTTCATCCTCTCGGGGTTGATAAAATAAGTACCATTTGATCACTGTGGTCGAAGGCGGCTGTCTGGCAGAATCGTTAGCACACCTGGCGAAGTGCTGAGCGGTATTTCGTCTGTCTTTACGTTCTGAGTTCAAATTCCGCCGAGGTCGACTTTGCCTTTCATCCTTTCGGGGTCGATAAATTAAGTACCAGTTACGCACTGGAGTCGATATAATCGACTTAATCCCTTGTTTGTCCTCTCTGTGTTTAGCCCCTTGTGGGCAATAAAGAAATAAGAATCGTTAGCGCGACGGGGAAAATGCTTAGCGCATTTTTTGTTGAAAAGTACGTTAAGTGAATGTGGGTAGTAAACATTTTATTCTTTTACTTGTTTCAGTCATTTCGACGGCGGCCATGCTGGAGCACCGCCTTTAGTCGAACAAATTGACCCCCAGGACATATTCTTTGTAAGCCTGGTACTTATTCTGTCGCTTTCATTTGCCGAAGCACCGAGTTACGGGGACGTAAACACACCAACATCGGTTGTTAGGCGATGGTAGGGGACAAAAACATACATACACCCCCCACACACACACGACGGGCTTATTTCAGTTTCTGTCTACCAAATCCACTCACAAAGAATTGGTCGGCCCGAGGCTATAGTAGAAGACACTTGCCCAAGTTTCCACGCAATGGGACTGAACTCCGAACCATGTGGTTCGTAATCAAGCTACTTGCCACAGAGCCACTCCTGCGACTATAGCAAAATAAATCCGGCAATGCGGGTGATATTCTGTTGCTTATTTCCATGTATTTGATATAAAATAATAATGGGAAATATTTTGTGTTATATCACAGAATAATTAGAGATTAAATGTCAATATGTTTTGTATCTGCGAGATTCAGGAGAAAATTATTTTATTAGAACGGCGCTAATTTTAATATACTAAATCATTATCGATGAGATTATTGATAACAAGAAATAATTTGAATATAAACGAATACTTTTAAGACAATTAGATCAATGGACACTTATCAAGATACAACAAACTATGGAATATTTTACCCTCAGCTTTTATAACAGAGCAACGCAACTTGAACAATTTTGAGAAATGTGTGATTGTATTTTTGGTTGGAGTGACGAACGATTCATCTTTGTGGATGATATCTTTATGAAGTTACTTTGGAAAGGAAGTCGTCTTTGCGATAACTATGTCGGAAGCGATAATAAATTCATTAAAGTTTGTTACGGAAAGAGGTGTAAAGTGTCTAGCACTGTTTTGTGATTCTACTTAACGTATAACTCATATTGGTGTCAAACTTAAAAACAAGTGATGAAGTGTTGTTAAATTGAGAGATAACTGTATTGTGTGTATACATATATATGTGTATATATATATGCATATATATATACATACATAGGTATATATATATATATATATATATATATATATATATATATATATATATATATATATATATAAATATACATATATGTGTGTGTGTAGATATACATACATATATATATATATATGTTTATGTAGGTTGGCAGGCAGGCAAACAGGCAGACAGACAGTCAGGCAGACAGACAGGCAGTCACGCAGACAGACAGACAAACATATAGATAGCTAGATATATAGACAGATATACAGATATATACATAGCGAGATAGATATATACGTATATATATATATATATATACATACATATATAGACATATAAATATGAATATATATACCTAGATGCACACAGGTGTATGTGTATATATAGATGGAAGTATACATATAAGTAGAGGTAAAGACATTTATAAATATTTGCACATATTTGCGCATATCTGTGTGTGTGTGTGTGTGTGTGTGTGTGTGTGTGTGTTTGGTTGTGTTTAAAATGGGTGTTTTTACTACACTAATGAACAAATCATACATTTCTTCAAAGGCGTTTCTTTTTTTTTTTTTTTAGTATAAGTAAAAATGCAATTAGGTCGATAAATAATAAGTAGGGTAAGAAATAAGAAATACGATAGCACGTGAAAACGTCATGACGGCATTTATGTTAACATTTACAGCCCAATGTAAAACTTAAGTAGAATATCCGTAGATTTCCCATGGGATTTTTAAAGGTTAATTGCGGCAGGATTGTCTTATAATGTTAAAAGGTGTGTGACAATGGACAGGTAGGTGAGCATTTAAATGGAGTGGCTGTGTGCTAATAAGCTTGCTTACCAACCACATGAATCCGGTTTCAGTCCTACAGCGTGGAATCTTGGTCAAGTGCCTTCTACTATCGACTCAGGCCGAGCAAAGCCTTGTGAGTGGATTTGGCAGACGGAAACTGAAAGGCATTCGTCGTGTATATATATATATATATATATATATATATGTGTGTGTGTGCGTGTGTGTGTGTGTGTGTGTTTGTGAATATAGCCTCAGTTGTGCTTGAATGAAAATAGTGATGAAAAACATAAATCAGACATACGACCAGATCGACTTACGACTAGTCAGACGTAACGGAACTCGTTCGTAAGTCGAGGAGAGGGGGTATTTACTATTGTGTATAAAGTACAGTTCGTTTGAAGGATCTCTAATATAATCCTTTCTACTGCAGGGACAAGGCCTGAAATTTGGGGGAAAGGGTAAGTCGATCTCATCGACCCCAGTGCGTAACTAGTAATTAATCTATCAACCCCAAGAGGATGCAAGGTAAAGTCGACCTCGGTGGAATTTGAACTCAGAACGTAGCGACGAGCGAAATATCTCTAAGCATTTCTTCCAGCACGCTAACATTTCTACCAGCTCACCGCCTTAATCTCTAAAATAATGATACTCGACGGGGTGCGTAGCTTGAAGGGCAGTGATTTCCTTTCCAGGTCGAGCCGCTCTTTCTCTGCATTGGCCTGTCACAGCCCCAGGTATACGGCTCGTGATTAGAATGTCGCAGGAAAGAATCTCAAGGTAGATTCTTCAAGCCCTCTCAACAGACAGGAAACCTTGGAGCTGATCAACAGTGGTACGTTTGGATAATCCCCATACTCACAAGAATACAATAGGGAAATGTAACGGCGTTGCCTCCGATAGAACTCTACGGGAGTAGTGTTTGAGTGTTCTATCCCCACGATCTTCCATTAATTGTGATCTAAGATAGATGGAGGAATTTAATGAAAATCGAAAGCCCTTTCATCATAAGTATGATTCTTGGTAAAATGCCAGCAATTTGAAAGTTGATTACATGCTGATTACAACCCCAGTCCTTCACCGGTGTTTCATTTTGTCGATATCGAAAAGGTGAACGACTAAATGTGTCTCGGTAAAATTTTAGTTCCAAACGTAATGAGTCGAGTCAGAAGAAATACGTTAAGCATTTTCTCCGATACGTAAGCGATCGCGCTAATTCACCACATTAATCTAGTTTGTAATAACGTTGCACAATAATCAATCTATCTCAGTTCCTAATTTGATATGAAGCCTGTAAATGATATTCCGCGAAGCCAGGATCTCATAAAGTCATATTGTTATTAATTCATTGGATAATTTTGGATGCTATTGGTGTTGTAGATTATGAAATGACTCTCTTTAACTCGTTAATTAGTATCAGCTCGGGAGCTGCGGCCATTCTGGGGCACCGGTGAACTTCTCTTCATAGATGCATACCGTGCGATTATCATATATTACTTAAGTGTCTGATTTTCGTCGATCTCTTTTAGATGTCTCAATCGTTATGGATACCTTTAAAGAAATACACACACACACAGTTAGATAGATAGAATCTGAGCTTTTAGTTGGGAAGACGGCTTTGCAGTTTGCATTTAGATTGCACCGCATCAAACATTGCTGTCTCAGTGGTTGTTAATCTTGAATTGCCATC
>NC_142952.1:4816652-4824152 GCF_046866305.1 Octopus bimaculoides
GACGAGAATTATGAGTAATAGCTTAAAGCACATTAAAGAACCTGATATACAGGGTTGTCCATAAATTACCTTTACAATTAGAGAACTCGAGAAAAAAATATAAGGATAACACAGCAGGTTGCGTGCAATCAATGGAGCCTACAGGGAAATGTTCTGATGTTCGTAATAAAACTTTATTTCTTTGACTATGATTTCCAATAAACTCTAATGAGTTATCCGATATATTTTTCCGATGTTTTTTCAAATTCTAAAGATGATTTATGGACGCGTTCAGTATATATATTTTTTCTCGTCTGGCCTAACAGCCCTCCATGAAATAGGGGACGCTATGTTTAAGAGAAGATAAGCTAAGTTAGGAGGAATGAAGGACAGCAGGAAAGAGCGGATAGAAGGAAGGGATAATTGAGAAATTAGCAATTAATTGTGGAAACCAAAGGGTAAGTATGAGAGATGACAGAAGTGAAAAATGAAGAAAGACAATGATGGAAAAATGTAGGAAAGGCAAAATGAAATAATGAAAAAATGGAAAGAAAACGTGAAGCTGAGGCTCTGTGAAAGGTTACAAGAAGATTGAACAGTGAGAAAGCCTTTGAAAATCCTTGCTTGAAAGCCCCAGAAAGTTTTATTTCAATTTTTTAAAACGTTCAACAGTTCATAAGTTTAAATATTTAAAAGCTTAAAAAAAAAAACCGTAATTTTTGTTTTTCATTTTTCCCGAAATTGCCAAGACCTAACGGATTTTATTTCTCTGTTTTTTTTTTTAAGAGTTTGATGTAAAGTCGTAAAAAATGCTGCTAATCATTCATAGTGATTTGAAATTGTGGTAGAAGCCTAGAAAGTTCGGGAGAGGGGGTGTGTCGATTACATAAACCCCATTGCTCAGTTGGTACATATTATATCGACATCGAAAAAAATAAAAGTCAATACTGGATAAAATTCAACATGGCGTGTTTTATTACAAAATGTCCCTCCCAAACTGAAGGGGTACTTTTCAGGTAAAATAGCCGGTCTAAATTCGTAGAAACTCAAGAGATAATACCACCGTAGTTCATTGAAATCAGTTAAAATGTGTTAAATCCCTTCCTGTCCAAAGCATTTTAATACATTTGTCAACCTCCGTGCTTTTTTTCCTTTTTCATCTTACAATTAGCATTTATAACATGGGTTCTCAGGAATATAAAGTTTTCCTTTCATAAGTCCCTAGATTATTCTGGTGATTGAAAGAAAGGCGATACAAAGGAGAGGGAAAGAGTTAATAGAATAGAAATTGTATGAATTGATTCCCTTGCTGGAGATTTTAAATTTTGAAACACCGATAGCTTGCCTATGTCTAATAACTGCAAAGATAATCCATACAAAAAAATAACAATATATATATATGCACACACTCATATATGTATATATACATGCACACACACATATATATATACATATATGTATATGTGTGTATATATATGCATACACATATAAATATATATATGTTTAAATAATATATATACATACGAATATATATATATATATATATATATATATATATATATATATATATATATATATGTATATATATACATATATACATACATACACAAATATGTACATACATACATACATACATACATACATACATACATGTGTACATTCACATTTACCTACTTAGCAGCGGAAAAAAAAGATGTATGTATATATCGCGTTTATTGGTAACATTTCTGAATATTCTTATTCCTAGCAGAAGAAATCAATGATTAGTTTTGCTACAAGCATAATTGATTTATTATATTGTCTTTGTCTTATTCCTATATCCATAAATTAGAATTAACCTCGAAATTTCTTGAAATATCGCATGACAAGGGTAATTCTTACAGCAAAAACAATGGCCGTTGAATTCTGTGTGAGCAATTGCACGCCGGCTTTATCTCCCTTTAATTCAAATTGACCTTATACTTCAGTAATGAAGATAAGTTATAGAGAGACGTGTTAAGAATTTAGAAAGCATATATTTTGTAAAACGTATTATGAGAAAATTTTCATTTTCTGGCTGTGAAATATTCATAAGACAATGAAACTACTAACATTTAACAAGTAAGGTCATTAGTTTAAAGTTTTGCGTATGAAATCTGTCAAAGCTTTAAATATTCGATTTTCTCATTTGATATGTGTCTCATGTCTAGCTACGTATATGTTTGCACATTTCACTGTGTGTGCAATTGTGATGTGTTGTGTGTAGCTGCTATGTATATATATAGGAAGATAATTATATATGTACATATACGTGTGAGTGTGCGTATATTGTAATATGGCTTTTGCAAAGCGGTGGTAATAACCAGTCGCTGCAACTCAGTCGACTTGCTCATATAATTCAGAGCTTTATTAACGCTCAGTGGCGAAGACGTTTTACTGTTGTGATGTCCTGAACTTGAACAAATCACTACGCCAGTACACAACACTATATCAATTCAAACGTGAATTAGAAAATAACTGGGAGCTCGTGAATACAGTTATTACGTTACAGTTGTTTCGGTTATAAGGAACAGTGGACCGAGGCGTATGCGAATGTGCAACGTTGTGTAGCTTCTTCGTAACTATAACACAATGGGAAATGTTTCAGCTCTAAGACATCTGGTGTAACTTCATGAAGATGGTTACTTAACATACATAGATACACACATGCACAGACAGACAGACAGACAAACAAACAGAGAAACGAAAAGACAGCTAGATAGATAGATAGATAATAGATAGATACATGTACATATATGTCTGTTAATATTCAGTGAAGTTCTAGATAGCGCCGAAAACTTAACGACTGATATTTCTAGCAATGATCGTACTTCGTACACATATGCTTTATATACATATATATATATATATATATATATATATATATATATATATATATATATATATATATATATATATATATATATATATATATATATATATATATATATATAATATATATATATATATATATATATATATATAGGTAACAAAACATTTACCGTGTTTCCCATTAACAACCAAGTCTCTTATTATGATTGGATAAAGAGAGATGCATACATACCTATATACACACACACATACCTATATACATGCATATATGCACATATGCATACATACACACATACAAACATACATACATACATGCAAACATAC
Organism: Octopus bimaculoides; assembly: GCF_046866305.1. Taxonomy (NCBI): domain Eukaryota; kingdom Metazoa; phylum Mollusca; class Cephalopoda; order Octopoda; family Octopodidae; genus Octopus; species Octopus bimaculoides. The sequence goes on from NC_142952.1 coordinate 4,819,806, forward strand.
ATACATACATACATACGTACGTACATACATACATACATACATACATACATATATAAATATATATAATAGCTAGAAAGTGTCGTCGGCGTCATCATCATCGGTGATGTTCTTCTTGGTGTTGTTGTTATCCAATGCGTGGAGGACATCTCGATGTTGAAAAGGAAATTGCATGTTTGCGAAGGGAAATAGACTTTGCCAAATCATAAAAGATTGGGATATGATGACAATTACGAAATTAAAGGAACAAAATAGTAGTTTATTGTATATACATACATACATATATATATATATATATATATATATATATATATATATATATATATATATATATATATATATATGTATATAGATATGTTTGTATATATGTATGTATTCATGTATGCATATATGTATGTGTGCTACCTCTCCCTCTGCATACCTATATGTGTGTATTTGTGCATGTAGCATATATAGATTTATGCACTTATATATTTATGTGTGTGTGAGTGTGTGTATTTGTGCTTGTGTGTGTGTGTAACTATACATAATGTATACGCGCGTATTTATGTATATATTGATGTGCGTATATGTATATACATATTTGTCTATCTATCTATCTATCTATCTATCTATCTATCTATCTATGTGTGCATCAACAAATACAAATATATACTTCTTATATATAACGAGAATTTTGTTTCATGCTGCGTCTTCGAATTACACTCAACGAAATATATACAAACCCAATTATCAGATATTATAATATAATATAATATAATATAATATAAACTAACATAATGTAATATAATATAATACAAATATGGCATAACTGATATGATATATGAAGACACACACTGAATCACACTAAATAATTAGTTACTACATTAAAAGTCTTGTACTTGATTCCTGTTATTGTTACCATGTTCCACCTAATTTACTTATACGCGTGTAACTTTCACCAGCGGAAGACGGTAAGGCTAAATTTAGAAAACGTCTGTATTTCTATGCACTGCAATACTCGGAAATGAAACTAGAGTGTTTCGTTTATAACAAAAATATTAATTTCAATAATATATTCATTCGTAGGAGTACAAGTAATTGTTTTCGATGAAATATATCTCTAGATAACAATGAAAAATATGTACATTTATCTTAATATTTTTTTCTTGTATGAATACAAGGTCATATGTTTGAACTGACCAAAACAAAAACGATTAAATCCGTCCAGTACTTAATTTTGATTACCGCTTACTGTATCGTCGCCAGAATTATGAAAGTTCGCCCTCTGCAGGACTAAAACTTGGAACGAAAAATTTGTGTTTGAACATCACGATGCATTGTATACAACGCTGTTCCGAGTCAACCGAACAAACGCTTTAATGGTGTGTTCACAAACGAATGTGGTTCATCTGTTTGTTTGTCTAAAGTACTAACAAACCCTCACATAGTTTAAAGCAACCAGATTTCTAGGAATCCAGTTTCTCAAGAGAGAAAGCCCCTAATGGGGTCGTATTAGAACAATTTAAAACAGATGTATATTGAACTATTCGGTATGTAGTCTTTAATATGGCTTTGAAAAAGGAGAAACTACTAACATTGGTTTCAAATTTTGGCACAAGGCCAGCATTTTCGGGGCAGCATGTAAGTCGATTACATCGAACCTAGTGCTCAGTTGGAACATATTTCATTGATCTCTACTGGCTGAAGGGTAAACATCGATCTCAGCGGAATTTCAACTCAAAACATGAAGAAGAACGAAATGCCGCTTAGCATATTGACCGGCGTCCTCACGATTCTGCGAGTTCGCCGCATTAGAAACGACTGATTTTAAATAACCGAATCTTTTAGACTTTTCTCTTATTATTTCTTATTTCTTTATTGCCAACAAGGGGCCAAACATAGAGGGGACAAACAAGGGATTAAGTCGATTACATCGATTATATCGACCCCAGTACGTAACAGGTATTTATTTAATCCTCGCCGTCTTATTATTTCTATCGCTGTTGTTCAGACTTAGATAACAATTAAAGTACGCCATTATCTTATATGTCTATACATTCAAGACTACAATGAACAACACAACATCCTCGGATTTAAGACATTAAGATAAGACATGAGGCATCTTTTGTTACTATTTATGCAGAGTTTGTAATGTTTGTTGTGTACTGTTTTGCTGCTCATGATTTACTCCCAAGAAATAAATAACAAAATAACTTTTATGGAAATAAGGTGCTAAACTGGCTACAAATAACCTAATTAAGAATTTCTATTTCTTTCTCTCGTCCTCACGTTTTTCATATCGATGGAAAACATACAAGCATCAACTTTCCAATTTTCTGTTGCCATGAAATAAATGAAATGAAAGCTATTCTCCCCCATCGATTGACACTGCAATAACGTGTCTAGCATGAAAACTTCTGAGATAAGTTGTTAGTCAGCCGGATTAGCTATGCCTAATCTGTTAGTTCGGAAGTTTCATGTCAGTTTACTGCATTAAAATGTGTGCAGATCTATGCTCTTACCGACTTAACTCTCACAATTCTGCTGCAACCAAGGTTAGGTCAGGTCTCACATCAAACTCATCTGCTTCTATGTTATTGATTGATTTTCATGCTAATGTCTTCAACTATGCAAATTCCTGTGGATAAGATATCGCTTTGCATTTAGCCATAAATTCGCTTAACTATTTCTTGGGCTTCACTGTGCAAGACGAAGCTCAAATGCATTCCAGCCGTGGCCATCCAGATATTTCTTTTTATCTGCTACTCATTTCAGTCATTTGACTGCGGCCATGCTTGACCTAAGACTTGAATCGATTTTGTCTGTGTTTGAAATTAATAAATGTCTCTTCTAGAAAAGTCTCAACATTTCGTATGTATGTATGTATGTATGTATGTATGTATGTATGTATGTATTTGCATTATTGGTAAACGTCTAAATGAGAAGATAAATTGTTAGCGTTTGTAATAAAGATAAAAATCAATTAAAAATTATGTATTTGCAAGTCACAAAGTTAATTCATATTACGAATTATGACACGTCAGTGTTAAAATACTCTATAATCTCGTCTTCTATTTGATATTTAAGATACCGCAACTTAGATCAATACTCTCTTAATTTATTGAATTGTTATCAGCAATCATATGAACCAAATTGTTGCTTTACATAGGAATGGTTTTACGAGCTGAGAGATACCACTTCAGGTAAATGTATTTGTTCATCTTGTCGAGACTGATTTGTATCTAGTCAGACGGATGGATACAAATGATTTGGAAGAACAGGGGGAAAAACGTGTGCCCTTCAAAATAATCGCACGATTCGTTGTTTTTCAGTTAATGCCTTATTTTACATCTAGCAATACAATAAAAGCAAAACTCCCAGCAAAAGCAAACACCCAAAAAAGGAGTATTAAGACTAGTTTGCCGAATGATGTTGAATGTGTTACTATACGTCTAAGAGATTAAAACAAGGTTATAAGCATCTATGACCGTCAGCGATTTTCAGGGATCCTAACGACAGTGTACTGTCTTAAATCAGGTTCTGTAAATAATAATAGCCATGAAGTAACTTGTATGTAATGTCATTTCGGGGATTCATTCATGAAACGCAAGTTACATTTCCATGTTTAGACGTTCAAGAGCCACGTAATACCCATCCACTATGCTATGGTTGCCATTTTGTTTTTTTCTTTATTGCCCACAGGGGGTAAACACAGATGGGACAAACAAAGGAATTAAGTCGATTACATCGACTCCAGTGCGTAACTGGTACTTATTTAATCGACTCCGAAAAGTTGAAAGGCAAAGTCGACCTCGGCGGAATTTGAACTCAGAACGTAACAGCAGACGAAATACCGCTCAGCATTTCGCCCAACGTGCTAACGAGTCTGCCAGCTTACCATTTCAAGACAAAAAATAATATAAAAAGGAACGATCGATGTTTCAATTATGTCTTCAAAATTCGGCAGAAGTTTGGGGGGACGGGAGGGGGAAAGTTGGTTGCATCGTCCCCACTGTTCAACTGGTACATGTTCTATCGACCATAAAATAATGAAAGTGAAAGTAGATCTCGGCAAGACATAAAAAAAACAGACAGAATGCCGCTATTTTGTAATGACTCAAGGTACAAATATAAACTCTATGACTCCCATTTCGGTACTCCAAGCATGTTGCCTGCTCCTATGATTACCCATAACTACACTGCAACATATCCGAACACGATGGTGCACTTTAGCATTCGAGAAAATGTGCAATAGACTGGGTTACTGTTAATGCTATTAATCTCTTAGTTAAATGGCCAAAAATATCTCCGAACCTGAACACTATAGAAAATGCATGGATCATATAATAAAGAATGTTGCTGCTCCTA
>NC_142952.1:4829152-4834152 GCF_046866305.1 Octopus bimaculoides
CATATATATATATATATATATATATATATATATATATATATATATATATATATATGCATCAATATATGTGTATATAGACGTGAGGCTTTCACGGATTTACCTTGTTCCAGATTCACTCTGGCCACACTAGAAGACCCAAGTGACTGCGGATTGACCAGACAGTCATGCCTGCACTAATGTACATGAAACAAAATAATCTAAATTCAAAAGATTGTAAAGCTATACGGACAACAGAAAATTCTCCTCAAAATTACTTTTTCATGTCCAAACGGAACCATTTCTTAAAAACCTCCACAAGACTTAGGAATTAATAGATAAAGCCAATATATCATATAAGATTTTCGTCATCAGCATAATTGAAGGAAATTATCAGGAAGTAACCCATAGATCAAGTATTTATTTTCTTGTACATCAGCGACAAGTAGCTGCCATTAGCGATGACTGTTACGTAATATGAGAGATGAAAGGCATTCCCAGAACAGCTAACGTTTCTGTCCACGTGCTCTCTCTGGGTAGTTGATCTTCAAAAATATCCTTTTCATATTCCGTATTGATTTAAGATACACACACACACACACACACACACACACACACACACACACACACACACACACACATATATGGAATTCGAGAATGTAGCTTCGTGGTTAAGATATTGGACTCATAATCGTAAGATTGTGGGTCTGATTTCTGGACCGGACTACGCGATGCGTTCTTGAGCTAAGCACTCCATTGTGGTGGAGAAACCGACCCTGTAGATGACCAATCAGCACAGAGGTTTGGTATACAGTGATGCTAAGTGTGTGTGTGTATTAGTGTATTACCTCTTTCCCCTCCCTCAAATCGACATTGCCTGCACAAACACACGTTGTGCTACACGTCAGGGAAATTATGATCGTAGCCAACGCCGATCAACGAGAAATGAAATGATTTGCATAAAACTCTCAAGGCGCCGTCCGACCCGGAAATCAAAACCATTATTTAGTATTCGTGAGAGCAATAAATATCTCTTCACGAGTGCAAACACATGTCTTTACGAATAAGATACGGTCAAATAAAATATGGTTTCTTTTTTCTTTTTGGTTATCGAAATAAATCTTTAAATTTCACGGTTAAAAGTAGACAAATTTCCCTGAAGTAGCAGTGTTACGATCTTCGGGTCAACGTTAGACTCGTTGATTAATTCATGTGTATGATTCCGTCCACTTCTGGCCTATAGAAAACGTGTTTTTACTGCACATACCATGAGCTATTGAGCCATTATTTATAGCTTCTGTTGCATCTGAGCAACTTCGTAAAATTTCGTACGGAGAGATATACAAACACGAGTATATATAAATGACTCGGTGTGTGTGTGTATGAATGTGTTTCAATATATGCATATATATATATATGTATATATATACACATATTCACATATATACATATATATATACACACACACATACATACATATATATACATATATATATATATATATATATATATATATATATATATATATATATATATATATATATATATATCCATGCTTATGTATATTATCGGCATGAGGGTGTTTGGGCGTGTGTATGCATCGGAATTGTGTATCTATGTTGAGGAAGTACGTGTAAAACTTTCGACAGTACATAGCAGACAATACTATTCATAAACAAATGGAAAGTGAACATAATAGCATTTGTGTGGAGTTAAATGGCGAAAATCACCCTCAAACACTGCAAATGTTACCGTGTATGTATGTATATATAGATATATATGCATATATATACATATATATGTTTGCGTATACATGTGTGTAGATATGCATCTATATGCCTGCATATATATAGAGAGATTTATATATATATATATATATATATATATATATATATATATATATATATATATATATATATATATATATGTATGTATGTATATGTTATATTTATATATACATTCATATATATACATATACATGCATACATACTTGCATACATACATCCATATATATATGCATATATATACATATATATGTTTGCGTATACATGTGTATAGATATGCATCTATATGCCTGCATATATATAGAGATATTTATATATATATATATATATATATATATATATATATATATATATATATATATATATATATATATATATATATATATATATATGTATATGTTATATTTATATATACATTCATATACATACATATACATGCATACATACTTGCATACATACATCCATATATATATCATATAGCAAACATATATATGGCTTGTACATACGCATACAGGCACAGAGCAACACAGACGCTGATATGGATATATACAATGGCGGTGATAATGGCTGTCCTTAACCTTTTAAAAAAATCCTGAAGACAACAAACAATAAAGCTTAGTATTCGTCAGACGTGTTAATATATCTACGATTAAAAATAACACACTAACGGATGCCGTGGTATTCTTCAAAGGAGAAAACAACCACCAAAGCATCATCACCATCATCAACAACACCATCGCCCCTCACCAACAGTAGCAACAACATCAAGAGCAACAACAGTGAACGACATCATAATAACAGCACCGAATATAAGCAACAATTAAATCCGAGTGCCTTATGGTAAGTCACGCATCTTTAATGGTACACTAATACAGACATGAATATATATTTTTTATTTATTCTTTCTTCGTCTTCTCAACCTTTTGACTGTACATAAGTTGAAATCATTACTGTTCTATCATAGACAATAGTCCTTATTGTCCAAAGTTCCTTTATTCTCAACACTTTTACCTCAATTCCGACGTCTTTAAACTATCTCTTTTATCTATTTTGATCGTATATTTTAAGAGAGTTTTTTTTTTACTCTTATAAGACGTATATTTGTTCATTTGTTGTTCGTCTATTTTTGTTTTTTGTTTTGGTATTTCGTTTAAGGTTGTATTAATTTTCATCTAACTACGATTAATAGCCGTTTGTGTTGTTATTTGTATATACTTTTTTTTATATCTATTTATTTAGTTATTTACTTGAGAAGTGAAAGTGAAAGTGAGAAACTATTCGCTTAGAAACTAAATGAAGTTTTGTATTCAGCTACATGTTACAGAACCATATATATATATATATATATATATATATATGCTTATATATATATATATGCATGCATATATATATATATATATATATATATATATATATATATATATATATATATATATATCCATAAGATAGATAAAACGATAGATAGATAGATAGACAGACAGACGAACAGGATATATATATATATATATATATATATATATATATATATATATATATATATATATATATATATACATATACATACATATGGATATATTTATATACATTCATGTATACATGTATATATTTCCACAAACATATGCATACGTGTAAATGTATATGTACATATGTATATACATACATATATCGGGTATATATCTATTTATTTCTATATATATCTATATATATATATATATACACACACGTGGGCATCTATATATATACATACGAATTGGCACGTAGTATAATGCACATATAACTTACACACACGCACACAGACACAAAGCCACACACATACAAACATTCACAAACATTCCCACGCATACAAACGCATGTATTTGGTATCTCTTACGTCAAACATTGATATATATATATATATACATATGCCTACACCATTGTCGAATTCGTATATGCGAACATACATTTAACTACATATGCATGCTTGATTTTCTATGTATGCCTATGTGTGCTTGTCTATACAGAGACATGTTTGCGTATATGCGTCAGCATATCTGTAAACACTGCCACGTGCGTTAGCATAATTTTAGCGGTTATAAATTGCAAAACATTCTAGTGTTCTGCATGTCGATAATTTCATATATTCGTTTACTATTCATCTCCAAGTTTCTCATTTGTACTTAAACTTGCTATACATTGGAGGCTGAACTAATTAGAAATGCGACTACGAATTAATTTTTCATATTTACTTCAGTTTCTTTAATTAAACGTTATTTTCGTACTCATCTTCAATATACGATTTTTGTCATGGTTTCACACGTTGACCCTTCTGTAGCACTTGTTTCGTCTTCTTACTGTCTTCTCTCCTACGCCATTATTCTGTATTGTTAAAATTCTTGTATTTCCTTATTAGGTGGCTGCTTATTCGAAACTCTTATAATATTTGCATATTTGCAATTCAAATTCACTTCAAAGAGGAATGGTTAAATTTAGAGTGATGAAAGTTGGAATCAAGCGATTATGTGAGAGTGACGGCTCTTCAGTTCCCGTCCGTTCGAAGTTATAGCGATTTCAGCACGATCATATGCTATTTGAATATAAGAACAGATGGTTCAATATGGGTATATTTCACTTCAGCGTGAGAACAGCGAATTCAAAGTAATCATGTACACAATAATCCCTCGACTAACGCGGGTATTAGTTCCAAACAAGTGATAGGTGAAAATCAGCGAAGTAGGAACAATACTGTACTGTATATATATATTTTTCATTTTTATAATTTGTATTTTCTTATAAATGCAAAACAATACCACGGAGGAATCGAGGTAAGCTTAAATAATGAACCGCGATAGGTGAACCGCGATAGGTGAACCGCGATATGGCGAAGGATAACTCAGCCCGAGGCTATAGTAGAAGACATTTGACCCAGCGGGACTGAACTCGAAACGATGTGGCTTGTAAGCAAGCTACACACCACACACCCATTCCAACACACACACACACACACACACACACACACACACACACACATATATATATATGTATGTATGTATGTATGCATGTATGTATTAGGAAAGTTTTTAATGTTCATACACCCTAAACGTGTTACATCGTAATTCCAAATAATGCAGCCATATTTTTTATCCTGTATGTAAAACGCTCATTTCACTAAGTGAATCAGAGTTTAACAAATTACTAGAATATATTCTTCCGATGCTTTATCGATGCCGCCAAGATTTAATTTGTTATTATGTCGTGTAATAT
>NC_142952.1:4839152-4841652 GCF_046866305.1 Octopus bimaculoides
GTACACATTATGCTCAGCAATTCACAATTCACAATTCACTTAAACTACGAAAATTGTCCTCCTGAACATTCCACAATATTCAGCCCTGTACGTATAGACATACATTGAGGAAGATGTACATATATATTTCTGTACACAACATCCCCACATAACACATATAAGTATGTGTGTATGTGTGCGTGTGTGTTTGTGTGTGTGTGTTTATTTATGAGTGAGTGAATGTATGTTTGTGTGCGCGCGCACGCGTCTCTGCATATCTGTATTAATATGGACACGGCCTATATATATATATAGAGAGAGAGAGACTTAAACCTCGTTTATAAGAACTGATAAATGTATATATATATATATATTTGAATATATAATACTTATATACATAAGTGATTAATGTACTATGTAGGGCGTTTCAGAAGTCCATTATAATTTAAAATGATATATAAATGCTTTAATGATTTTTCTTGTTTACTTCCAAATTTATGTTGATATATATTTAATGCTTTTTTACTATTTCGTTTTGATATATCTTTTGATCTACAAATCCCTCTTTATAATTTACATAAATATCATTATCAATAATGAGGGAAAATTCCTTGATTTTGTTTAAAATGTAGAACGAAACCTATTATCGTGTCTGCTCGTCAAGCGATACATGCTGTGCGTCTATTTCACTCCGGGTCGCCAGCGATTTTAATGGCTCGGCAGTAGAACAGCTCTCCAGCAAACACTGAACTGTGGAATTGAATGGGTGATGCGATTGTGGGAATCACTTTAAGAAGATCGATTCGCTTCAACGCCTCGCGGGCTTTTATCGATTTTATATTTATGCTACTATTTAAGTATGCTTTCTATCGCCTTCTTCGATAATGATATATTTATATAAGGGATACAGGAATATCAATTTTATCCGGGTCATGCCCAAGTTATTAACAGGAACACAACTCTGTAAAAAAGACCATAGCTATGCGTATGACGTTGCTTTTCATAAATAACCATTCTGGTGTCCATAGGGGCACTCCGTCGGATACGACAACGTGGGTTCTAGGGTTCAATATAAATTCCAAGCAGCTTTTCGCGGAGTCATACATAAAAAGAGAAAAGAGAAAATGGCTCCAAAGTGAACCGGCATGTTCGAAAAGGAATATCTATAATATAGAAAACGAGAAGAAAAATCTCAAACTTGAAGAAGAAGAAGAAGAAGAAGAAGAAGAAGAAGAAGAAGAAGAAGAAGAAGAAGAAGAAGAAGAAGAAAGAGGAGGAGGAGGAGGAGGAGGAGAAGAAGAAGAAGAAGAAGAAGAAGAAGAAGAAGAAAGAGGAGGAGAAGAAGAAGAAGAAGAAGAAGAAGAAGAAGAAGAAGAAGAAGAAGAAGAAGAAGAAGAAGAAGAAGAAGAAGAAGAAGAAGAAGAAGAAATAGTGAATGAAAAAAATGAAAAAGGTGTTAATGCGATGTACTTAAATGGAGTGAAACAAACAATAAAACCAAAAATGTCAAACGGATATAATATATAAACAAATATAGATATAACAAAAGAGGATATGAAAGAGTACAACAACAACAGCACCAACAACAACATCAAAATAATAATAATAATAATAATAATAATAATAATAATAATAATAATAATAATAATAATAATAAAACATTAGATGGGAAAATCTGCAAAAAAGATATGGCTTCGTTCTAATATAAAATAAGTTCGCGTTTAAATAATTCGATAGTATGAATATAAATATATGCCTGTATTTGTGTACATATATATAAGCGCACGAACATATACAAATACATACATGTACGTACGTATATATTTATATTCATATATATATATATATAAATATACATATGCTTCTATGTATTTATACATGTATCTGTATACATGTGTATATGTGTGTGTGCTTGTATGTGTGTGTGTGTATAACTGTATACGTTAAGATGGAGAAAACATATGGGATGTCACTGGAAAATAAAATGGAGATGAAGCTATTTTTGCTTAAATTTCCATACCATCTAAAATATCTTATTTGTTACATTTAATAGCGACAACTACTGATTTTCTACAAAGACTTAGAGGATGGTCGTATCGTTCATTTTTCTATCATTTTCTATTTTATTTTTATCATTTTTTGCTGGCGTTGCTTCCTTGATTCTTTTTTAATTTTTTATTTTATTTTACAAGGTCACACTTGCAAAATAATGGCGAATGTAAATTTTGCTCTTTAATCGAAGAAAAATCCTACAGCAATTAAAGACATAATGCACTTTTCGACAGAACGTTTTAGAAGGATAAGAATCTTCAATTGCAATAGGTTAATAGCAAATTTAAAAGCTCCCTATTGAAGAGGAATTTTGCTTTTTTTTTAACGGAATCCTAAGGAAAGTTTTTTCAATAGACAGAATCTAAAATCTATATGCTGTTAAGAATATTTACAAAAGTCTCTTTAGAATAATTTTACCAGTATCTCCAAAAGATGATGATCTAACTTAAAGAATATTCTTCCTAGAAAG
>NC_142952.1:4846652-4866652 GCF_046866305.1 Octopus bimaculoides
AACACAGAAGGAAAGGAAAATATAAATTTTTGAAAAAATATTTGTAAAATACTAACGACGACAGCAACAACAATAATAACAACAACAACAATAATAACAACAATAACAATAATAACAACAATAACAATAATAACAACAATAACAATAATAATACTAATGAAAAGAAAAAGAAGTGCAGTAGTTTCTCGTCGATTTATTTTTCGTAATTTGATTGTCTTTGATGTTAGTACACTATTGTGTTAAACGAACAAATCTGAAAGATAATTTAAAGAGAAAACAACAGGATCACACCTCAAAAGTTTTGTTCGCAAAAATCCTCTTCCAAATTCTTTCCAAAACTTTCTATTTTCTCCTTCTTCCTGTTAGTTTTGTTTGCTTGCGTGAATTTTTTTTTTCATTTACGCAAATATCTTTTTCTTTTATTGTTCTCAATCAATTACTTTCTATTGCTTTTGTCTTTAAACTCTTCTATTTTCGGAGACAACCTATATATATCTTCTTTTTTTTCCTTTCTTAATTTGTTGCTAGCATTTTGTTGATGTTGTTGTTATTATTTTTTTTTAATTCAGCATCTTAAACATCAAAGACTATCAAAACGAATTAATATGAAGGAGCGAAATTAGATAATTCTTGACAAAGAATATTATATTCCATTTATATCCGAACTTTTATACCTAATACTCTGAAAGTTCTATGCGTGTGTGCGTGTGGTAGTGTGTGTAAATATGTTTATATATATATATATATATATATATATATATATATATATATATATATATATATATATATATATATGTGTGTGTGTGTGTGTGTGTGTGTGTGTGTGTGTGTGTGTGTGTGTGTGTGTGTGTGTGTGTGTGTGTGTGTGTGTGTGTGTGTGCGCATACATATATGTGTGTGTGTGTAATCAATGTATGGTTGTGTATTTTATTTAAGATTTATATTTATTACTTAGTCTTCCATATTAATCTCTTGTTTTGTTTATTAGTTCTTTTTCGCTGTTTTCTGGTTTTAATTGCTTTTTATGTTAGAATTACAATTGAGAAATTATAATTGAGAAGGAAATTATAGTTTTATGTGTTTGGACGTTTTTTATCTTTTCTTTATATATTGCGCCTTGACGCATAAATAAACATATGCATACATACATACATACATACATACATACATACATATATATATATATATATATATATATATATATATATATATATATATATATATATATATATGTATGTATATATAATATATATTACAATGACAGTTGTCTAAGAAGTATTATGATACGAAATATATGTCATATGTCGTGCAGTATATCATTCTGCAATATACGAAACCGATTAAGTTTCAGAAGATAATGCTAGACTGAGGCGGCAAAAGCCAATAGTTTCAAAGTGATCTTTGTAGTTCTAGCTGCTATTTAGCCGCAGGGCAGGCCTAATCAAGTAGTTCTGTGATCAAAAGTATTCTATTTTGATTTTTCCTTCTTAACGGCCATAGGCCGTTTAAAAGAATTATATGCCATAGTATACCATTCCGTTACAGTAGGCTGCAAAGATCGTATGCACTACCTGTTTCTCTTGTGTAGACATTTCAGAATATGAGACAATGCGGAAGTCTCCGTATGTTGGACAAAACTGCTAGAAATAGCAGTCAATATCTCTCAAGTCACGGCCTACTATCTTAAACAGGGATATGGAATTGAATAATATAATGCGTGATATGCGTACAGACTAGCGGAAATTATTAAAGGCTTGTTAGGTCAAGATATATCTAACTATAAAGCACCAAAACGACGTGAAGAACGAGAAAAAAATAACATAATAAAGCATCCGTTAGCAATGATTAGGAGGTTGGAATGCGCTATCATTTCCACTTGTGTAGATCTTTACAAGACACGAGACAGCGTATAATTTTCCTGATATCCTTATAATTGAAACAACTGCTAGAAATAGCACTCAAATTTCTCTCAAACACGGCCTACCGTGTTAAACAAGGAAATCCCATTGAATAACCTAATAATTGAAAACCCTAATAAAGACTGGAAAAAATTCCTTCGTAGGTCAGTACATGTCTGGTCATCCTATTTAGATTCTCTGGTAGAAATAAGCAATCATGTTCACAAACACAGAGACAACTAGTAATTGTGCAGCGTCTTATAAGTTTAATAACTCCCTCTGTTTATCGATCAGCAAGAACGAGAAGGGTGTATGGTGATTTATCTCGACAATTTTGGTTTTTTTAAAACTTTTTTTGTGTATTTACTATTTATTTAGTAGTTACTTATTTATTTGTTTTTAGTAATAAATGTCCTGCAACATTTGGAATTTAATTAATTGACTAAATAAACAAACAGACTGCAGATAACGTTAGAGACTGTAGCTCTATTGAAGCTTGATAAATAATAGCTTAATGGTGGTGGTCTTGTTGTTTTTGTTGTTGCTGTTGTTGTTGTTGATGATGAGGATGATGATGATGATTTTGACGACGACGACGACGGAGACGATGTCGATGGTGACCGTGATGGTAATGGTGATGTCGGTGGTGACGAAGACGGTGACTTAGACGACGGTAACGACGATGACGCGGTCGAAGATAATGATGCAGAGAAGGAGAAGGGGCAGGAGGGATGTGATGGAAGACGATGCCAGTGGCAAAAAATACGGCGTCGCCGCCGCCGCCGACGTCGTCGACGACGACGACGACGACGACGGACTACGACATCGATGACGCCGATGGCTATGATGATGAGAGATGTGTATGCGAGGCTGTGTTCTTACGAATTCCTATTCATACGAACCTAGCTTCAATTTAAGTATCACACTTCTGCTAGTACTTTGTACAATATCTCTGGGATAACCAATCACCTGTGGTACGCTTGATTTAAACGAAGCTTTCTCCGAACTAAAAGAAAATGTAATACGCTTGTAGAATAAAAATTATAAAATTTATTGTGGAAATTATTTCTTTGTCGGGCCGCAATCATAATATATGTCTATGCCTCTATCTCTTAATATATACTTACATACATACCTACATACTTACATACATACATAAAACATACAAACATACATACATACATACATACATACATACATACATACATACATATATAACATACATACATACACACATACATACATACATACATACATACTGGGTACAGTGAATAAACTGCCGTCTAAATTACGCAAAAATAAAAACAACATTTTAGCATATATATTTACCAAAATTACATAGAAAATATATTGAAATACGAAAGAGTAAATATATTCAATAAAATCACGGTTAGCTTCAACCACGGCCTCCAGACGACTTCAATATCCCCTGCAAATCTTCTGGACTGTCTCCTTCTTTACGTTGGTGAATTCTACCGTTATCCTTACCTTCAGTTTATCTTTGGTGTTACATTGAGTTTTGTTGGACATACGCTAAACTGTGCCCCACACATAATAACCAAGGAGTTTGCAGTGTGGGGAATCAAGTGGCCAGATTTTAGGGGTGATGTGTCTGACGGCCATGACTGGGTTCTTCTGCTTGTGTGACATGGTGCAGAGTCCTGTTGTCAGAGAAAGTGTCTTCTAGCAGCCGGGGTGTTGACCCAGGTCCGCCCCCCGCTGTAATACAGCTTATTTCTCCTTATATATATATATATATATATATATATATATATATATATATATATATATGTGTGTGTATGTGTGTGTGTGTACACACAGACACACACATGTATATATATATATGTACATACATACATATATATATATATATATATATATATATATATATATATATATATATATATATATATATATATATATATATATATATATATATATATATATATATATATATATATATATATATATATATATATATATATATATATATATATATATATATATAGTCCAAATGTTTTGCTTGCTTGGTGGGAATTGCTTCCCGACTATTACCTCTG
Source organism: Octopus bimaculoides (assembly GCF_046866305.1). Taxonomy (NCBI): domain Eukaryota; kingdom Metazoa; phylum Mollusca; class Cephalopoda; order Octopoda; family Octopodidae; genus Octopus; species Octopus bimaculoides. The sequence goes on from NC_142952.1 coordinate 4,850,611, forward strand.
CTTTCGAGAATCAAGCTAACGTCACCGAAACGTGCAGTGTTCCATTCAAGTAGTCTTCTTGCAATTCTACATACTTTTGAAAGGCTTTTGTCCACTTTCTCAATCGTTTAACTTATTCTACATTTACACTGCAGGCATTTTGTAACTCTGAAAGCTTTTATTTATCGCTAAATGATTATTACAAATCGCAATTCTTGTTTGTGATAATAAACTGCTTATTGAACCTATCAGACACTATTACTATACGCATAAGCTTGTCTATAACTTATATATTTCAACCGCTTGCGGTTTTAATTAATATACATGCGAGTGAGTTCGATTTAAATATATTCTTGTAAAGAGACAGTAAAGAAAACCCTGAATACATCGCGCTGGCTTCTTACAATTCGCTAAGCCGTATCAGATTTGTTTATATCCATGGCTACTTAACGGGCATAATGTGTTTAATTGACGTTAAGCTGCTATCCCACAGCGTCCGGCTTTCAGAACCTAAGTGATAACAACTGTCAGCTTAATTCTTCTAATTCTGACCTGATTTGAAATCAGAGTTTCACAGAATGAAGAAAAAATCTCAGGAATGACATATTTTCCAATATTTTCGAATGTGCGAATTCCACGATCACGAAATGCCAACGGTTTCTCATTTCGGCACGAAGCCAGCTTTTTTGTGACGAGGGTTAACTGGATTCCATCCACCCCCATTACTTTATTTAGTCGCCCCTGTATGGAAGAAGGTCAAAGTCAGCCTCGGCCAGATTTGATCACAGAAGGTAAACAACCGGAACGAGATGCAGCGGGAAATTTGGATAACAGTCGAAGAATTTTGACGAACCACCCTGCTTTCAACAGTATTGTATATGTACCAGGCCTGGAATTTGGAGTGAGAAGTCTAGTCGATGGTATTTTCCCCAGTAAGTGATTGGTACTTTATTTTATCATAACCGAAAGCATGAAAAACAAATTTGACATCGGCAGTACTTGAACTCAAAATGTAAGCGGGCGGATGAAATACTGCAAGTCCGCATTTTCCTCTTCAAAAGTGTCGCAATTGCTGTAAATGTCTTTGTCCGACGTTCTGTTCACTTTTATAATAATTATTTCCAATAGAGGGCGCAGGTATGGGTGTGAGGTTAAGAAGCTTATTTTGTAACCAAATGGTTTAGTCTTCAGTCCTACCAAGTGAAACGTTACGCAAATCTCTTCAACAATAGTCATGAGTCGACCAATGACACGTCAGTGTATATGATAGAGAGAAACTGTGTGATTTCATTGATTGATTTTAATAAATACCTATAGGTGATTGGTACAGTATTTTGTAGACCCCGAAAGAATGAAAAAATATTTGACTTCGACAGGATTTGATCCCAGAATGCTATGAACTGGAAATAAATACATAATTACGTGAGACATTTTATCCGATACACAAATAATTCTGACAATCAACCACCGCCTTCATATTTCACTTGCCTATTCATACAATATTTATTCTGTTCATGTAATTCGTAAATACCATTTTTGGAATAAAATAAGAACAATTGAAAAAATTTTGAAGCGAAAAAAAAAAAAAAAAGAAACGAAAATAATTGAAGCCCAACAAAACCAGCGAAGTTTTCTAAGTTAGACAACGTGGAACAATATATTAAGCAAAAAGAAAAGAAATAATAATAATAATGATAAATGGCACGAAGTTTTATGCAATATCGAATTCACCGTTTAAGAAATTCAAATAAATATTGAATAAGGGTTAATAAATAGCAATTTGAAAGATATAGAAAATTGAAGGGAACTTTTACAATTCAATTTGTACTGTATTATTATTTTCTTTTTTTTTTCTGTTGTGTGTGGGTGTGTTTGTGTACGTATGTGTGACGTGTTATTGTCGTAACTATTGTTGATGCTGGTGTTGCAACTGTTGTTTCTTTATTATTCCACGTCTCACTGTTTCGTAGCGATTCTTCTGTTGTTGTATGCGGAAATATAAGCAGAGTACTAATTCAAAGTATCCATATGGAAAGAAAGACAGAAATAATGATGATAATAATAATAATAATAATAATAATAATAATAATAATAATAATAATGATAATAATGATAATAGTATAAATTTTAAAATTGAATTAAAACAATTCGTGCCAAAGTAAACAAACAATGATCGGATTGTCTTTTATTCAAAGACACAAAAATATGGCAACTTACTCGGAAGTCAATAAATATTTTATTGTAAATATTATTTGGATTTCTTTACTTTTTTTTACTTGCTTTGTTCTTTGTTTTGTCTGCTTGCTTTGTTTTCTTTTGTTTTTTTTTCTTTTGTATGTTTGTAATTTTTAATTATTCCTTAATTATATCAGATAATGAAAAGGATGTTAATACAAAATAATGGCGGAAAAAGCTGCTGCGTAGTGATGGTGATGGACGAGGCGGTCGTTGAGCTGGTTGAGGTAGTGTAAGAGGAAGAAGGAGAAGAGGAACAGAGAGAGGGAGAGGGAGAGAGAGAAAGAAAGAGAGAAGGGTTGTATAGAGATACATAGAAAAGAGTCCAAAGAGACAAATGTCCTTGCGGAATTTGTTCCTGAATACACATAACCATGCACAGAAAAACACACACAACACACAGACATAGACAATAATACAACCACACACATACACACGCATGCATATGTTTCTGAATGTTCCCATTCTTATATATTTATAGGTATATAAATATCAGTATATATACATACACATGCACATATATATAAATACATACACACACACACACACACACACACACACACACATATATATATATATATATATATATATATATATATATATATATATATATGTATGTATATATATGTATGTATATATATATATATATATATATATATATATATATATATATATATATGCATAAATAGATACAAACATACTTACATATTCATATATGTGTGTACGTTCGTATGCATGTATATGTATACATACGTGTGTGTGTTTGCATGCATATATACATACCAGTACATAGCATATACATTTAGGAATGCAGGAACATATGCATCTGTATATATGCATTCGTTTTTGTTTGTGACTATGTGCAAGCATTCATATATTCGATTATGTATAATGTATTCAATCATTTGATTCAATCGTTCGTACTGCGTTGTCGTTGCGCTCCCAGTTCACCTCGTTCTCGTAAATTTAATGACGAATGAATTCCGTCATTGATCATCCTGTCCCTTTATTTCATTTCTTTCATTCTGACAGCGTCTTTGTAGGACTACAATATTTACGGTGTCCTTCCATTTCCGAAATATCAGGAAGACCTGTGGGTAGCTTTTCTATAAGCTTAGAAGACGAGCAATTATACTTGTTGAATCAATTCTAGGTATTTTAACGACCGAGAAACTTAATGAAGTGTTTGGTGGACATTTTGGAGCGTGGAACAGAGAGTATTCTTTTCTACTTTAGGCACGAAGTCCGAAATATTTTGGGAGGGGGCCAGTCGGTTAGATCGACCCCCTGTACGCAATTGGTACTTAAATTATCAACCCCGAAAAGATGAAAAGCAAAGTCGACCTCGGCGGAATTAGCAGCTCGTCGACATTCGAACAGAAAATATTGCATTACTCGTGTAGGCGTATCACGCACCTGATTGAAATTTCATTGTGCTCATCTTTGGCGCTCATTTTTTTCTGATTGAAAGATAAAACGTACACACAAACACACACACACACACACATATGACCGTTTCCAAAATCTCGTTCCAACACAATTACGTAGATCTTGTGCAACTGAAACCCGAGTATTCTTTTGGTCAGCTGAAAGCAGTTTTGGCACAAACTTGGCAGACACGCGTCTCAATTGATAATGGACTGAACTGAACCGTAACTAACCTGCACGTCCCCTGATAACTCACGGATGGTGATTCGACGATTTCTCCTCACAGCTGCACGAACTTCTGCGATGTTTTCCTCAGTTCTGCCGGTTGCGGGTCTCCCAGAGCGTTCGTCATTTTCGACATTTTTTCGACCAGCTTGGAAACGGCTGAACCACTGGTACGCCTGTGTGCGGCTCATAGACTTATCTCCGAGAAGGTATTGCCAGGCTTTTGGTTAAATTTGAGGCAGATTCTCTGCTCAACTTTCTTTGTCATGGTCAATGCGACGATCACACGCTATACACATTCCTTCCAAGCACTGCTGTAAACAGCAGAAGTTAGATAGGACTTTAAAACATAGTGCGCAGAGTTCAAAATCAATCAATTTTCCGTGTTCTTTTACAGAACGTAGAGAAACTGATGGACCTCTGCAATAAGTGTGTCAATTTGAGAGGGGGACATGTTGAATGAAATCATAATTAACTGATCTTCCTGCATTTTCCTTTTCCCAAAGATAGGAACTTAATAGCAACACCTCGTACGCTACGGTCAACTGCATTCTAAGACCAAACTGGTTACAATACAGAAGGTACTTTGGCTCCAGGTTACATTAACCATCCAGGAAGGAACAGATGCCAAGGCAGATAATAGAACAAAAAGTGAGATCTGAGGGGTAAACGGAAGTCATGTACTAAATACGTTCTATCCATCTTAGAGTGTAAGGTGTATATGGCCGAAACACTTGAACGATACGGTGGTGAGTTGTTCTGAAGCAACTTTGCTGTTGAGCTTTCTCTAGAGTTTCTTACTATGGAGATCTCATAAACTCTCGGATGGAAATAAACTTTACAAAATATTATGAAAAAAAAAAAAAAAAAAGATAACTGAAAATGTAACAATAAAAGAATTCATCTTCCTCCTAGTGAAAAATCCATTTTCGGTTTTTCTATTCAGTATCTCATCTGGAGTATTACTCGTTAATGAAAATGTGAAACACTAATGAAATCTTGGAAGATGATTTACCCGTAGAGAATAAAATTGTAGTAAATGTGTGTTTTTAAGATTTTTTTCTAATTTTCTCTCGTTCGACTCACACATGTACAGCCATGCCTCGGGGTAAGTATGCAATATATTTAATTGTACGTCGTCACTTGTTTTCTAGTTCATTAGGTTTACATCGCATAAATTTCTGTATTTTTATCTTACATATTTTGTCTGTTTGTCAGTCTCTATCTCACTGTATAGATACATATAAATATACATACGAATATATATATATATATATATATATATATAGATAGATAGATAGATAGATAGATAGATAGATAGACAGACAGACAGACAGACATATATTTATATACACACATATACATGCATGTATATGTACATATACATGCATATATATATATATATATATATATATATATATATATATATATATATATATATATATATATATGCATATATATACATATATGTATGTAAGTGTATATGCATAGCTGTATGTATGTGTGTATATACACAGATGCCTCAGTATGCGTTCATATTGTTATATTTTTTACATTTCTACCAGAACCATATATATACATACATACACACACACCGAAACGTCAAAGACTTTCCGTATTCCCGAGCGTCATGCTAATATATACTTTTGTTATTTACACCACCTGTCCTCGTCTGTTGTTATTTTTTGTATATTCTCCCATATATATATATACACATATATATGCGATTTTGTGTGTGTGTGTGTGTGAGTATGTGTAGGTGTGTGTATGCGTGTGTGCATGCGTGTGTGCGTTTGCGCGCGTGAGTTTGTGTATACAGATGTATATATATATAAATAGATATATATATTCTTTGATTCTTTTTTTCTTTTACTTGTTTCAGTTGTTTGACTGCGGCCATGCTGGAGCACCACCTTTCCGCGCATGTCCACTCCACACACGCTCACACGCACACACACACACACACACACACACACACACACACACACACACACATCGGCAACAAACGTCTATTTCTTGAAAATGGGATCATAACCCCGAAATATTGAATACAAGGTAAGTCTACATTAATTCACATATTTGCTTTCTTGTGATTTACCTTGCATTTACTTCACATTGTTTTGGCTTACTTACGACCTTTTATGCATATATATATATATATATATATATATATATATATATATATATATATATATATATATATATATATATATATGCAGTTACTGTAGCAGTCTCACAATATATGTTTATATCACTATATACTCAAATGTTAAGATATGTATCAAGAGAAAGAGATTGAGCACTTCTAATATATCGAGAAAGAATTTGACAAGGAAAGAGCAGAAAAATTATAGGATCGTTATCTTATAACCCACGGATTAATACTACAGATCTTCCACCTGCTGCTAAAAGATCCGCTTCTTAGAACTTGCCTGTAGATTTAAAGAAAAAATTTGCGTAAATATATTCGTTGTCTCTGCGATTTAAAAATGGATATTTCCCAAAAGCACCATGCTGGGAAGAAAGAATCAGAAGTTCTCCGGCTGCAAAGCTGCAAAGCGCAATCCGAAATTTATTTTAAAAATCCCGCAATATCATTTCAGCTCTTTTTGGAAGGGCTGTCAATTTCTAATGGGCCTTGGTTAAATTCATGAAATTTAGAAAATGGTAAATTCATCAGCTGTCAGATTTTATGTCTGAAATGGATACTTCAGTTGCTAAATCTAGTAAAAATCCTTCAGAGCGTCGTCAGGAACCTGATAAAACGTCGTTGATTAACTAATATACATTTCCTAGAAATGCGGCTGTATCCAGCGGTGAGTTAATGATATTTTTTTATCATGTTTGTATGCATGCCTGGTATGGTGTGAACTGGTTTGTTATGTTCAGATTATATATTTTAAATCTATGTTACTTTATATCTATACAACGTAAGTATATATTATGCATGTATGTATATATGTATGTATATATATATATATATATATATATATATATATATATATATATATATATATATATATATATATATATATATATATATATATATATGTATGTATATATATATATATATATATATATATATATATATATATATATATATATATATATATATATATATATATATATATATATATATATATATATATATATATATATATATATATATATGTATATATGTATGTATATATATATATATACACACATATATATGTATATTTACATTTACATATTTGCGTCAATATATATATATATATTTATATATATGTTTGTATATACATATATATATATATATGTAAGTATGTATATGTATATATGTATGTAAGTGTATATGAATATATGTGAGCCTGTATGCATGTATGCATCAGGTAGGTATATCTCTATATCATTTGCTCTCTCTTTACGCACACACGCACACACACATATATATATATATATATATATGTATGCATATATATACATGTGTTTATAAAATATATCTAAATATGTATATATAGATATATATCTCTGTGTGTGTGAGTTTATGTATGTATGTATACGTATGTAAGTATATGTAAATCTATGTATATATGTGTCCACTACACACATTTATAAGGAAGTGATATGGAGATATGTGCAGCGTTATGGTAGCGGATATCAGAGAGATAATTAAGTTGTCTGAGAACGGAATCTTCTGATATTGTGCCAATTTCGACATTCGCTTGATTTGCCAAGCAAGAACTCCTTCCTGATCCAATGGTTTCCAGTGTCAAATATTCGACATACAACAGTGCGTTAAAATTTGGCAAAATTTGAAAAAAAAAGGATATAACGCGAATACAGTAATATAATATAATGCATTCTAATATGCGTACGTTCACACACATACACACATATATATACATAAGAATACACGTGTATATATGTATGTACATGTATATATATATATACAAACATATATATGTATATAAAATATACAAGCACTTCTATATAATATATATATATATATACACACACACATATATATGTACGTGTGTGCGTGCTCGCGACTGTATTTATATATTTATTCATACGTATGTTTTTATGTATATATATATATATATATATATGTGTGTGTGTGTGTGTGTGTGTGTGTGTGTGTGTGTGTGTGTGTGTGCGCGCGCATATATATGCGTGTGTATATATAAAGATATATATAAATGTTTTTTTGCGTGAGTGTGTATATGTATGCATATGTATGTATATATATTATACATACACACACATATATATATATGTATATATATACATATGTGTGTGTGTGTATGTATATATGTATATATATATATATATATATATATATATATATATATATATATATATATATATATATACATACATACATATATATATATATATATATATATATATATATATATATATATATATATATATATATATATATATATATATATATATACATACATACATACATATGTATATATACATACATACATATATATATATATATATATATATATGTATATACTTACATGTACATGTTTTCCTATGCTTATCTAGATTTTGAAAATGAAGGCAAAATCTTAGTCTTAAATTTTTATTTGATGTTGCTCCTTTTCTTTGTAGCTCGCCTTAATTCCATATTTTCGGGGTTTAAATGTAGACTGGAACAACATTATGGACGACCATGTTTCGGTTGGTGTCTTAATGACTTTTTTATTCCACGATAGAAAGAACCGAAAACCCATTTCGGTGTGTTGTATATTGATGATGGAAAGAATGAAAAACATCCTTGTTCTGGAGCCAGAAATCTTGAAAGGGAATAAGATGCGTTAATTTTACTAACTTGGTGCGATGCAAATTTGTTTTTCATAGCATAAATTTACAATTGTTTCACAATATACTTCACGATATATATAACTGTGTCATTAAGTATCGCCTTTCTCTTCAAGATGATCCAATAAATAAATTTTACACAAATTTACAATCTGACAGAATATGAAACACAATGACTAAAACGGCGTTTGGCTGATATTTCTAGCGGTTTCGATACCTGAGTTACGAATCCTCCATTGATTCGTAGCTCCTAGCGGAGATAGATTTGTGTGCTGGAGATGTGTTCACAAAACTGGCTTTCAATTGAAGTCCCGTCAAATATGGGAGCATTGAACATTAATATGGAATATCCATGCTGTATTTGATTCTTAAATGAGACCATATTTACATAGGAATATGCATATGTACGTATACATATGCATATACATTCATGTACATATAGATATATACGTATGTATGTACATACACATGTATGTATGCATATATATGCATGTATGTATGTCTGTACATATGTAGATGGATTATTGTACACATTATTTTTCTGTGTATGCTTAATAAAATGCTTGCATACACACACGCACATACAACTATTTTCGTATAGATTGAAATATGTGCACAGATAGTTATATAGACGAGTGAATTCCCATAGCAGTACATTAATTACTTGCACAAACATACACACACATATGTTCTTCATAAACCGGGTACGTTTATATATATATATATATATATATATATATATATATATATATATATATATATATATATATTTATATATATATAATTTATATGTATTTAAATATCTGTGTACATATATGTACGCATGTATGTGAACATATATGTTTTTTCATGTAAATATACATGTGTGTGTGTGTCTATGTGTCTGTGTGAAAGAAAGCATGTGTGTGTGTGTGTACATACACATAGTCACAGCTATGCAAAGAAATAGGAATGGGTAGAGCGGTAGGGTTACAACTAGTTGTAAATTGATATTAGTTTAAAAAGATAATAAATCTTTATTTATTATTCAATTTTATTTATTTCTATTTTAGATTTGTATTTTTCTTTTTAGAATTTTTGTTATTTATGTATTTATTTATCGATTTCGTTTCGCTTAAAAATCTTTTTTTTTCTTTTTTAATTTATATCATATTTTCTATTTCGCTATTCACTTATTTATCTTGTATTTTAGAGGAACACAGGCAAACATACACATGCACACAGAGCCGTACGCACACACATATAGGCGTGTGTGCATGTATGCATATATATATATATATATATATATATATATATATATATACATATATATACATATATATATATATATATATATATATATATATATATATATATATATATATATATATATATATATATATATATATATATACAAATATATATACATGTATGATTATATGTAGAAATAGGCATACATATGGTCATGCACACATTTTATTTACGCTTATATATATTCACAGATGTATATATGTAAATATATACAAATGTATGCATGTGCATATATATTTATATGTGCATGTATGTATATATACATATATATGTTTCTGTGTGTGTGTTGTGCACAGGGCCATATTTTTCTTTTGTATATCTATGCCTCGGTGTTTGTATAGACACACGCGCACACGCAAACATACATATATATAAATATATATATATATTTATACACACACACACAAACGCACTCAGGCACACATACACACACACACACACACACACACACACACACACACACACACACACACACACACACACAAATGTAAAAAAAAAACCTTTAAAATTGTTTTATTGACCAAATTACTACGAAATAAAACAAAATAATCCAAAATAAAATAAATACAACCTTGTCTGAAAGAATCAAAATGGTGGACAAGAGGTAGAGAAGATACGATGAGCTATAAAGGGGAAATAAATCAAATATTTTTTTCATGTAAATAGCCTTGTCTAATTTCAACACGTTTCAATGATTTGTAACCAGTGTTCGTTATTGAAATCGTTCTTGTTTTAGTTGTTGTTCTCCCAACAGTATTTGTTATCGACGTCGTCGTCATCGTCGTTGTCGATGTTGTTGCTGTTGTTGTTGTTGTTACTGGAAGTGTTTGTGGTTTGGCGTTGATATGGTTGTAGAAGCAGTTTCTTTTTTTTTATTTGGAACGCTTGATATTTTTTTCTTATTTAAAAATTTACCGAAGTTGATGTTGATGTAATGTTGCCCATGTTGGTTGTTGTTGTTTCGTTTGGCTATTCACTGGTATAAATATAAATTCAGTTTAAATATAATCAATAACTGTAATCTACCGCCAATTAATGTGTTTATCCTTGTGTATCCTCGTGTGTGTATGAGTATACGGTTGACTGTGTCTCCGTCTCTGGGTGTATTTGTGTATGTTATTGTATGTATACGCATGTCCGTTTATATATATATTATATATACACATACATATACATATATATCATCTATATAGATGTATGTATATGTATCTATATATTTATATATGCACATATATACATATACATATAGATATGTATATATATATATATATATATATATATATATATATATATATATATATATATATATATATATATATATATATATATATATATATATATATATATATATATATGCATGTATGTATGTATGTATTCTCACAGATACACAAAAGCATATGGTATGTATGAATATGCATATATAAATACAAACACACATTGATGCAAATGATATTGCTTAAATATCAACATAATATATTAGGTTTGCAATTGGACATATGTATTTTCAGATAGAATCATACACATACAAACAGATAAAGGCACACAACTACTTACTCACAATATGTATATATATATATATGTTGTTGTACTTGGGGATGGTCATGTTGCCAGTTTAGCCAATAAAAACACACGCACTGTATATTTGGTGTTAACATGACCATCCCCAAGTACAACAACATCTGTTTCAACACACGATTTCACATAAAAAATCTTGCTAAACAAATATATATATATATATATATATATATATATATATATATATATATATATACGTGTATATATATATACGTATGTATGTATGTATGTATGTATATAATATATATACATACATAACTGTATGCGTTTGCGTTTATGTTTTACTAAGCAAATGTTTATCTAAATATCAAGAAATAATACACACACATGTTTTACTGATACACACATAAAAATATTAATATTCACATATCTATATGTGCACATTTCCATATATTCCACATGCGTGTGTGTGTGAGAGAGTGTGATTTTGTGTACTTGTGTCTATTTATATGCCTTGGCGTTACCACTGGCATTTATGTATGAATGTATATATATATATATATATATATATATATATATATATATATATATATATAGTGATATAGATATAAAAATATGCCTGTTTGCCTACATATGTCTCCGACATGTTTTCTACATTTTCCTTTCGGTTTATCGCTACTATTTTCTTCTTTGCTTTTTAAAATTCTTTTTCTAGTTAACACATATTTTTCTCCATGATTTATACAAAATATAACGATCACATCTCATCTATAATACGTTTGCCAGATCTTCGTTATTAACACCTTTCTATCGTACGTCCACTCATATGATATATTTAACAAAATAAATCAGCTGTTTATATTATTTTTAGATTTCTTCATATTTATTATCATTTATTTCATACTTTGTTTTCTGTTTCTCTTTCATATATATTTTCAGTTCTTTTTTTTTTTTGGTTTTGCTTTCGTATTTGACAATTAATTTTGTGCAGTTTAAAAATAAATGTATGGTTACATGCGGCATGTATGTGTGGGTGAAACCGCCTCTGTATGTGTGGGTGGGTGGAGACGTGGACGTCTTGTGCGGCAGTTTCCATTTTGCTGCCATGGTTATGTACTTTGTCAAATTTTAAAGTACTAGAAATCAAATTTTAGGTAATAATGTTTAATAAATTAGACATTTTGACGCTCAATTGAAATATATTTCTGTGTATATATGCACATACGTACGCACAAATACACACACAGACGCACAGACTTACACGCATATACACATACATACACACACACACATATATATATACATATCTGTGTACATACAGAGCAATGTGATTATTGATATATATATATATATATATATATATATATATATATATATATATATATATATATATATATATATATATATATATATATATATATATATATATATATATATATATATATATTTATATATATATACATATAGATCTTTGTATTTCTGTATATGTATGTATGCATATTTGTTTGTATTTCTATGTATATATATCAACAACAACAACACCACCACCAACAACAACAACAACAATAATAATAATAATAATAATAATAATAATAATAATAATAATAATAATAATAATGATAATAAAATAATAAAATATTATTATTGTCATTAATATTATCGATGGTTGGAGAAATTATATATATATATTTATATATACATATATATGCATATGTATGTATATATATGCATATAAACTTATATATACATGCACATATATGTAAAACATATATACATATATGCATATATATACATATGCACACACATACAGATATATCTATTTACATGTATATATATATGTGTGTGTGTGTGTGTGTGTGTTAGTAATTGGTGATAACATTCCTAGTTAGTTGAGATGACTAGCATAAAGAATTTTTAAAATATACACTAATATAAAGTACAAAATATAAATCACACAATATAAAATACGTAAAAAAAATCGTTTGCTCGACAAGTGATCAAAAGTCCTATCAAAGAAAGAACTGTCCATAAATCTTTTCTCATAAGAGAAGAAATTTTGTGTAAAAAAGAAAACATGAATAACAAACAAACGCCGCATATACAAAACAAAAATACTGTTTTTCTTGTTCTGCAGAAAAATAAATATGTTTTTGGCGAGAATTTAATTTATTCCGTCTGAATACAAATTGAAATTTACACACACACAAGTACATACAAACACTAATACAGGCACGCATTCGCACATACGTAAGCATATATATGCATATAAAATTTATACTTGAAATTTTATAAAGTTGCCGTGAGTGGAATTTTATTAACAAATTTGTTAGGAGACATTTTGTATGAGTGGCTGTATTTTAAACTTTCAGGTCGACTCTGATTTGACACAGAGTTATTATTAAATATATTCCAGCCGTGACCATGTTGTCGCTTTAGGAGTATATATGTTTATTATTTTGCATTCTTGAGCTATTAAAGATGTTGCGGTATTCGATACGTTTGTACAACTAATTGTGCTGTATGGTATAACATTTTTCGAATAGAAGCAGTGACGTCCTTTCCATTGCCGAAATGTGTCGTTGTGTTTTATATCTGCCCGGTTTTTTGCATGTCTTCGATAGCATTTGGCTATTGAAAATGAGATTTTCCTCAAGTGATCTCAACATTGTTCACTGAGAAATGGCAAAACTTATGAACCCACTCCATATTTACTTTTGTTTCACAGTACATTATAGTCGTGTCTCCCACTGTTATTCTGCTAAATATCCCCTGAAATATAGGATATATTTTGGGCGCTCCTGCACTGCAATATAAGGAAAATGTCATTAAATTATATTGATGTTATTGGCGGACAAACATAAAATTTAGGACCTGCGAAACGTTAGAGCGGACTGAGGTCGTTGGTGTGTAACGGTGAAACAAATCTCAGTCGCGGGTGCTTGAATACGATGAGATATAATAAAAGAAAATGCACCACCGAACGATATAATGATGACGATAAGAATTCCAATAATGTTGCTTGAATGTTTCCATTCCCATAATTCATTAATATTATAAGATTTTCCATAAAAATTTTGCAAAATTCTCATTCGTAATAATTTTGGAAATCATTGTTTAATTTAATCGGATTCCAATTCTTCGGTTCCACAGACAACCTGCTGTCGCCATCTTGTAAATCTACATAACTTTATTAATGTCCATTTGCGCGTCAATGTATTAATAAAAGATTTTTTAACCGAGCATCATGAAAACACATTAATTAGATATCGTTTACAAAGTGAAGCTAATCTCTTCTCCCTCTATAACACCCTATTGTAAGGTCGTTGATAGGGCGATCTCTCATTAAAAAAAAAACGTTTGATTTCTCTGAAAATGCAGAGAAAGCATTTATATGTTTTCAAGTTCTATTAAAATTCGTTTCCAGCACATGGAGAAGTGTTACCATGTAATGGTGGTGGAAATCGATGAACATTATGATTCGATTGTGTCGCTTGCTGTAAAAGTAACATCAAGATATATCGTATTTAACTCACAAACTGAAGTTAAACTCTCTTTCAAAATCATTGTATTTCTTCGTGGAAATTTCCAAGGTTTCATGATTTGAATTTCGTGAGCATTAACAGACAATCATTATATAAAATATATCCAATAGAGAAATGTAATTTGCACATGGATTAGTGATTATAGTTGCTATAGTCACCATCTTCATAGATCCAGAAACAGGTTAAAACAATGATACGAGTTTAATCAATTTGGTATAGAAACCCCGAGATAACAATGTAAAGTTTGAAAACAAAGGAAATGTTTAGCATGGTCTAACCCGCTTTGTAAACCATGCACTTCAGAGATATATGAAATCTCGCTGTCAAAGCGTCCTCGTTTAACAAAGATTTTGAACTGAATGCTAATTATATGTACAGAATGTTCGGACGCTATATTTTTTAATTATTCATTAGATAAGATTACATTGATCGATACGAAAGCCATTTTCAAGGACCTGAGACATATTTTAATACTATTAGAAGATATATAGATGTGTTGGTTGTACTTTCTTAATCAATTCTTTTTGTCTTTCAATAGATGTGTCTGAAGCAACTCACTGAGGCGGAAGTTGGAATATTTAATGCGATTGATTTCTGTCTTTCTCAAATAATGCTTGTTGCTACAGAGAATAAACATTCAAATAGAACTTGAAGTGGTTATGAAATTTGATGGCTAATATCCTTCCTGATTTCATTTAGTGTTTTGGGAGACAAGTAAATGTATTCTAAAATGTCGGTTACAAATTGACGAGGGAACTGCAGGGAATCTCTTTATCTCGATATATCATTGGAATTATCCAAGAATAATAAATCTCTTTGAAGTGTTTATATTTTAGATTATTGGTCAATTAACTCATTTACAACAAAATTCACTTGATCAAAATTTTGTCCCATTTTAGTTGTTTCCATTTTGATTCGGTCCTTTTTCTCCTTCCTCCTTCTTTAGTTTTAATTATATAGACGATATAATAATTAATTCGTAATTACTATTTCTGATATTTCGCAGAAAGGAA
>NC_142952.1:4869152-4874152 GCF_046866305.1 Octopus bimaculoides
GTCTCTCTTCGTCTCCGTCTCTCTTCGTCTCCGTCTCTCTTCGTCTCCGTCTCTCTTTTTATATATATACATATACGTGTATACAAACATGTGTGTAGGGACGTGTGAATAAGTGTGCTAGTAAATAAATATTTTTAAAGGATATATATGTTATATATATGCATACACACACATATCTATAGAGAGAGAGGGGAGAAGGAGAGAGGGGCGGAAAAGAGAGAGACAAAGACTGTTACATATATTTAAAGGAAATTTAATTGCGATTAAACGTAAGTTTATCGAATAAAAGTGTTACAGAAAACCACGACAATACAAATTGGGTATAAATTGTAAATACTAACCGAATTAAAAACAACATCCTATCATTTTACCTTACAAATCCGTATAATTTCCATGTGTATATATACCTTATATGTTTCTCTATATCAGCTTTTGAATAGCTTTTTGAAGACAGACATAACAGAATGTGCTTGGCTATGATCTTAACATTTAGAAGAAGTTAAGGTAGTTTTTCTCAGTCTTCCGTTGGATAATTGGCCTGTTAGATAGGATACGCTCAACCCGTTCGTAGTGGAAAAGAAGCATTTAATTTATCAATTATATTTAATCTATTAAGATATATTTCCAAATGCCTAGTGTTACTCTTCTGGCTTTCATGTTAGCTAACATCCTGGTTTCCAATATGTCTTCCACTGTTTTAACTCGATGTGTATATACATGAATCTGCGAGGGACTTCCGTTGTAAAATATGCACATTTTTGAAACGTGCTCATATCATTAATACAGCCAACTGGCTGAATATTTTGCATGCCGGGAAAAAAATGCTTAGCAGCATTTGTTACGACTCTTTATTGAAATACTGCCGAGGCTAACTTTGGTTTTTATCCATTCGGAATCGATTGGAATGATATTCCAGTGAAATAATGAGATCGATGTTACCGACCTGCCCATCCTCTCGCAAAAAGAAACAAAACATGGCGGCATGCTGGCAGAACTTATATCCATCCGCTCCGACTTCCTTTCTAGTTTCACCATTTTCCAGCTTGATCCCATGACTTTTACTGATTTTTCTCCCCTTTTGAGTATCATTACACCACATTTCCCGATCCCAAATTCCATGCCAATATCTTTGCTAATCATCTGAACAGTTGCCGTCAAACTCTCAATGTCTTTCTCAGTCTTAGCGAATAACTTTAGGTCATCCATAAACCACAGGTTGTTTAGTTTCACCCTGTCTAGCATGTACTCCGCACGCATCTTTTTTAAAGCGCTCGTTAATGACAGAATGCAGACAACAGAAATAGAGAGGCGACAGTCTGCCTCCTTGAAAGATTTCTCTTTTGATTTTTATTATTATTATTATTATTATCATTATTATTATTATTACTATTATTATTATTATTCAGCCGTCGAGCTGGTAGAATCGTTAGCACGAGAATGCTTAGTGGTATTTCCCCTGTTGTTACGTTCTGAGTTTGGCCGAGGTTGACTTTGCCTTTCATCGTTTCGGGGCCGATAAATTAAGTACCAGCGACACACCGGGGTCGATATGATCGACTAGTTCTTCCCCCCGCCAAAAAAAAACAATCGCGTGCGCATAGTAGAAAGGATTATTATTATTATCTTAGTTATTATTATTATTTGGAGTAGTAGTAGTAGGTGTTGTTGTTGTTGTTGTTGTTGTACAAGACCACGTAATTGGGAAAAAAAACTAAAGCTTCGAGAGTCACACTTCAGTTTTACAAATTAATAGCTTTTCAAATTTTCATTCACTTTTATTTTTCCTTTCTTCTTACCGCAAATAATTGTTGAAATGAAGATCTTAAACTACGATTACGAGAGTTAAACTATTGACATAGTTAGCTTTGATAACGTACAATAGTGACGTAAATTAAGTGTTAGTACTTTCGGGTTATGTTGAAATGTGTACAGCTCTTATTTTTAGTAAATAGAAAATCTAAATTGACAAGAGGATATAATACATAATAATGTTAGATCTCCTATCTTCATTTCGTTTTCATATTTTATATATTTCTATTTTTAATTTTTACTGTTTTAATTATTTTTCTTTCTTTTAAATTTTTCCTTTGGTGGTGGTGGTGGTGGGGGGGATGAAATTTAAATCGTTTTTCCTGTCTTCTATTTCAAAGAAATTTAATTGTGTGGTCTGATGTACGAAGATGGCATTTTAGAAAACAAACCAAAAAGAAAAAGTAAAAACCCGCCCCGCTCACAAAAAAATAGAAAAAGAAAAAACAATGAACTCGTTGTGGAATATTGACTCAACAAAATTTTCAACAAATCGTTCCATGGTTCCGAATCCCCTTTCTCTACAGAGTGGATTCGTGTTCGATCCATCTTCACGGCAAACACGGTTTTTCTTCTAATCTAGCCCCACGATGACAAAAAGCTTATAAGTAGTATATTACTAGGTGGAAAATGAACGGAAGCCTGCCGAACAGAGCGTTTCGCGCACAGGATAGTAGATCTAATTCATCACCCCATGGGTATGAGACGATTTGACACAAAGGACTGAAACAAATAAAAGAAAAAAAATATATATATATATATAGATATTCTTTTCTACTCTAAGAACAAGAACCGACATTTTTGGAGAAGGTGTGCCAGTCGATTAGATCGACCCCAAAGCGCAAACAACAAAGGCAAAGTTGAACTTAAGGGAATTTGAACTCAGAACGTAAAGATAGACGCAATACTGCTAAGCATTTCGCCCGGCGTGCTAACGTTTCTGCCAGCATGCCGCCTTATAGATAGATAGATAGATAGATAGATAGATAGATAGATAGATAGATAGATAGATAGATAGATAGATAGATAGATAGATAACGCTGATCTTTTTTTTCTATATATATAAAAAGCATTCCCAAATATAATTGCACTTTCGTTTTCAAAGCTACGACTCAGCTATTACTGTATCGCAAAAACAAAATAGTTAATGAGGAGAAACAGCTAATGAATTTCATTTCACAAGTAATTGTCCACTTGTCATTTATTTATTTTTTATATATATATCTGTGTGTGCGTCCGAACGAGTGCTTGCATGCGTGTGTGAGTGAGAGAGAGAGAGAGAGAGAGAGAGAGAGAGGGAGGGAGGGTGAGAGAGAGGGAAAGCTAGATATTTGACTAGTTGGTTGGTTCGTTGGTCAGTCGGTTGGCTGGCTGGTTGGTTGGCGTATTTTATGAATTCTGGTATTTTAGCTGAATATCTGCCATGTGAAAGTAGTTGACCACCTGCCTGCTGTCATTTGAAGTTTAATTGGAGGAAATAACGCAATAACACTTTCATAAGAAAGATGACACTATGGAAGCATATAATGAGCAGAAATATGTTGTATAGCTACGTTTTTCTCATTTGCAATATTGCCTTCTAAACTGTTGACCTCTCAACAATTGTTTACATATTTTCTTGCACACACGTTGATTGCTTATTCATAACCGGTAAGAGTTTGCTAAAATACATTATAAGGTATGTAGTGTTGGAATGCACATGAAATCAATCTTTGTAATTATTTCGAGTTATAATCCTTTCACTGGTACTTCATTTATCGAACCTCGAAAGGATGAAGGGCAAAGTCATCCTCTGGTGGAATTATATATATATATATATATATATATATATATATATATATATATATATATATATATATATATATAAATATATGTATATATATGAATATAAATATATAAACATATATATATATATATATATATATATATATATATATATATATATTGTGTGTGGTGTTTGTCTGTGCATACATATATAAATATATGTTTATTATATGTATTAGCTGCATAAACATTTAAACCCTCTGAAAAGTATATTATTATACTCAAATATATACAGTGATTTAAATAGAAATAGAATTTCAATTTACAAGTTTACACAGGCAAAAAAACTGCAAATATATCTGTGTGTGTGTTGTGGGGTGTTCTTATACGTAGATACATATATTCATGTAAGGCTATATATTTTGAGCTTGCCTCATTCTCTGAAGCTGTCCACTTTCTCTCTTTTTACATATATAAATGTTTATACGAATATATGTCCATTCGTGTTTCTATGTATTATTACACCCACGTGGTAATGTTTTTATATTCAAACAAACTGGTTGATAAAATGGCGGACTGATACACCAAGACAATCGAAGCCATATCTCAAACATCCGGGTAAATTAATATACATCAATGAATTACACTAGTAGTAATACCAGAGAACATTTAGTAAACAGCAACTGTTGAAATGTTAGGCTCACTTGTATTAAATAAAATTGTTGTCAATGCATTAAAGATATATAGTGAGAGAAGTAAAACAAAAGACATGAACGTAGATTCTCACCCTCTCTTTCTTCTCTGGCGATGTCTCTCACGCTCACATTCGCGCGCACACATATTTATCCATTCATTCGTTTATAGAAAGGCGTAGGTACACACTTATGCAAATTATGAGAAATTACTACATCGATAATCATTTACATATATAGATTCCCGTTTAAATATAGATATATCTGGTTGTTTAGTTATATGTTCGTATGTGTGTGTGTGTGTGTGCGTGTGTGTGTGTGCATTTATGTATATTATCTATCTGTCTATCTATCTATCTATTTATCTATCTATCTGTCACTCTCTCTTTCCCTATATATATATATATATATATATATATATGCGTACGAACATACTCCATGACACAGAATATATAACTTTTTATATATACACACATATATATATGTATATATACACACACACATATATATGTATATATACATATATATGCATATATACATATATATGTATATATGTATATGTGTATATATATATATATATATATATATATATATATATATATATATATATATAACTATTTAAGATTTGTTTCAAAGATCTCATACACTTATAAATGTGAAGTCATTAAATAAACAAACAACATAACAAACACACAAACAAGTACATAGATAAATACATAAATAAATAAATAAAGC
>NC_142952.1:4879152-4896652 GCF_046866305.1 Octopus bimaculoides
CGAAGCCCCATATGTAGTCTAACAACAGGAGAGTATATGACATATGTACATACATATATAGATAGTTGGAGTTTTTGGTAGTTTTTGAAGGTCGCGGTACATCAGAATCCATACATAAAACGTACAAATCTGCACATACATGCATACATACATACATACATACATACATACATACATGCATACATACATACATACATACATACATACATACATACATACATACATACATACATGCATACATACATGCATACATACATGCATACATACATACATACATACCTATGTACATACAAACAAAAATACCTTGTTGTTGATGCTGAAATACCAATGAAGGAGCCTTTGATCTAGATTAGAAACCGGTTCTTTCTCTATTGCCAAGAAATCTTGAAATAAACTGAATAATAATATAAACACAAACACACACGCATGTATGTATGTGTATACATATATACATATTACATATATCCATATATATACATAAATAGATATTTATGTGTATATTTACATATTATTATCAAAGTATGTTGGAGAAATTGCAATCTGTTGCATGAAATCACATGACGTCATGACATGCTTCTTAGACAATAACAATAATTGATAGGGTTATCTATGCTGGAGCAGTTATCTATGCTGGAGCAGTTATCTATGCTGGAGCAGTTATCTATGCTGGAGCAGTTATCTATGCTGGAGCAGTTATCTATGCTGGAGCAGTTATCTTTGCTGGAGCAGTTATCTATGCTGGAGCAGTTATCTATGCTGGAGCAGTTATCTATGCTGGAGCAGTTATCTATGCTGGAGCAGTTATCTATGCTGGAGCAGTTATCTATGCTGGAGCAGTTATCTATGCTGGAGCAGTTATCTATGCTGGAGCAGTTATCTATGCTGGAGCAGTTATCTATGCTGGAGCAGTTATCTATGCTGGAACGATGTATTACAATGAAAATTTTCACACTAAATTAATCGGACGGATATTGCTCAGATTTGCATATCATATTCTAGGCACTCCCGTTCCTCCTTCGATATAAGCACTATCTGTGTACAGACACGCGTGCACGAAACACACACATACAGCACAGTACTCTCACACACACAGCACACACACGTTCACATACGTACTCACTTAAAATACAAGTCACACATAAATATATTATACGTATGCCGGCATATGTATATATATATATATATATATATATATATATATATATATATATATATATGTCTACCTATCTATCTATCTACCTCTCTCTCTCTCTCTCTCTCTCTCTTTCTCTCTTTCATTCTCATTCTCTCTTTGTGTATATTCATACATATATATATAAATATAGAGACATAAGTATATATATATATATATATATATATAGAATGTGTATACGTGGCTGCTTCACGTTTATGGTAATATATATGTACTACAAAATGGCTAATGTGCTAAATTTAACAGAATATTCATTTCTATAATGGAGGTACCGTGAAAGCGTTCATGTGTGCAACCATGCATTCACAGTTGCACACACGGCCACACTTAGCACTCTCTTTGTTTCTGTCTGTCTGTCTCTTTCTCTCTCTGTCCCTCTGTCTCTCTCTCTCTCTCTCTCATACAAACTCAGGCGTACGCAGTAGAACACACACATATTTAAACACACCAATGTATTTATGTTTTAATATATTTACGTGTGTATGTATTTATATTTATATATATATATATACACACACACAATTATGACTTATATATGTATGTATATGTATATACATATAGATTAATATTGATATACTATAATATGAAATAATACTATATATATTTGTAAATATGTGTGTCTGTATATGCTTTTATGTGTATTGAGTGTGCCTGCATGTAATATATGCGTTTCCGAGAAGTTAATTCACCTGTTCCTCTGCTCCCATATCACCCAGCATAATACTCCTTGAGTATTTCCGAGAATACAATGCAGATTAAGAGATCACACAGAATTCGAGTTAACGCCCATATTCAAATTTTTATTTCTTTGTGGTCAAAGTCGATAATCTAATGACTTTTATTACTACTTGTTTACGTATCGTAGCTCAGTATCACTATCGGTTTAATCTTGCCTCTACAGAGACGAAGGACTTTGATGCAATACTGCTCCCATTGTGTCGTTTCTATTGCTTTTGTTATTGTTGCCCTAAGACATCCCTTAATGACCTAGAAAACATGTGGTGAAAGGGAGCGAAGTCATGGTTATCCATTCGTGTTATTAAAATGATATATATCGGGCAAAATTTGATATATTTTTAGCATTTTACTTGTTTACGTCATTGAACTGCGACCATGCTAGAGCATCGCCTTGGACAATTTTAGTTGAATAAATCCAACATGGAACTTATTCTAAGACTTCAGCAAAAGAACCGATAGAATAAGTAACAAGCTTTAAACGTAAGTATTGGGTGTCGATTTTTTTCGACTAAAACCCTTCAAGGCAGTGACCCTGGGTAGCAAACCTCCAAAGGGGGAAAGAAATAAAAGATTAAAGATTATTGCGTGATTTGTGAGAATAATGAGTGAAAGGAAATTGAAAAGAGTGAAAATGGTGGGATCAATGAGATTTATGGGTGTTGTGAGAGCGTTGAGGAACTGGAGAGGTTTTATGGTACTGATAGGAAATTATGGGTGTATTGGAATGGAAGAAAATGACAGAGGATATAGTTAGTAGAATTTTGGTAATAATGAATTAGCTTCCTTATGGGATCGAGAGGATTAATGTAAATCGTAAATCGGTGGAATTTGGGATTCTGAGGATAATCAGAGTAGTGGAATGATGGACGTAATAATTAATAATCTTGCGTGCGAGAATGGTATATATGCTGGGAGAGTGGAATGGTGGGATATCTGAGCTCTGAGACTCTGAACTTGTGGACTGGTTGATGGGAGAATGTGAAGATGTAGGCAATTATGAAACGAGAGGGAAACAGAGACAATGGTCACAATGGTATGGGCATAGGAATTCTGGAAGAGAAAACTGATGTGGAGGTGGAGTGGTTAATGAAAGAATGGTACAATGGTACGATAGTGGAATATCGGCAAAGGTGGAAAGAATGGAATCGTGTAAATAGCAGAATAATTGAATAATTGAAAGGTAGAATATTTAGAAAATAGGCGCTACGAAAACGGTGGAGGGTGAAAATGAAGAGTAGGAATAGCATAATAGACTGGCAATGGTTTAATATGATTACTCAAAGAACGAAGAACACAAATCATAAGGCAAACAACAGATCTATTCCAAATTTCCTATGTGGAACATACATTTATAATAAAGATTTTCGGTGAAATATCCCCTGCTAGCTTTACACGAAACTATAAAATAACAAACTTTGAATGAGTAGTATTAATATAGCCTCTTAATAAATAATTCGCTTTTATGGCTATATACGTCACGATTATGTAGAAGATTATTATATATTGTTTATTATACACACCGGGGATATTATATTAGAAAATGTCTAACATGCAAAGGCTTCACACGATTATAGATTATTCAGAGGAAACGCGTTATTGATACGCACGTAGGGGTATACACATGCACAAACACACGCACATATATGTATGTATGCATGTATATATGCATGTATATGTATATATATGTATGTGTATATATATATGTATAAATATATGTATATATATTTACACACATATGTGTGTATGTGTAGCGAGAGGAGGGGTATAAGTATAGATAATACACGCACACATATATATGTAATATGCACCTGCGTATCTATGTGTGGGTGTAATAATAGGAATAATAATAATAATAATGATAATAATAATAATGATAATAATAATAATAATAATAATAATAATAATAATAATAATAATAATAATAATAATAATAATAATAATAATAATAATAATAATGATAATAATATATACATATATAGATCAATATGTGTGTGTGTATCTATATGTATACGTTATTCGTCTGTTTATGCCTGTGTATTTGCGTGTTTGAATACCTCTTTAAGAGGCCATTGCTCCTGCTCGATATACCAACTATATCTCACTCAAGTCGCAGCCTACTGTGGAAAGAAGTTTACTTCTCAAACACATGATTCTAGGTTCATCCCACTGCGTATACATACATACATACATACATACATACATTGCGAACTGAAAACAGCTCTAGTAATGGAAACGTTATCGATCACGCATACTTAGCGCATGTATTTTGATTATACTGCAAATTTCCTGCTGTATATTGCCCAGTGAAAGCTCCTTAAACGACGCCAAGCGTTAGAGAACACCTGAATGACACGGACCAAGCGAGACAATTCACCTCGGAATCCCTGAGAATGATAGATATCAACATTCCATTATTATTGTGGTTTATCAATACTATTCACTCGGAACATCTCGAAACGAGTTTCTTTCAGTTTCAGTCTAACAAAATCCCCCCACAAAACCTTGATCGGCCCGAAGATATAGAAGAAGATACTTGCCCAAAGTGCCACACTGTTGGACTCAACCCGAAACCATATGGTTGAGCAGAAAGCTTCTTACCACACAGCTACGCCTGTATCTAAAAATACCGCAAAGCAATTTCTTTTTTTTTTTTGCCCGGTGTTTTGTCTCAAGCTACTGCTATCTAGCACATTCGGATGATCTCTACACGACTGCTACTCAACAGCTACTGAACAGGTACTCAACTCCTCGTCCACAGCCAGACTACCTCTATTTATATGTCTTGGGAGATCCTACTTCTTCAATTGGCGGTGTCAATACAAAACCCGGGATGCTAAATGTTCTGCTAACTCGACATCTAGTTTGTTCATGACGATTTTTTCTATAAGCAAAACAGTTGATGTTTGAGAGTTCGTGTATGTGTATGTGCGTATGTTTGTGTGTGCATGTGTATACTATTGTGCACAGCAGACGGACACAGGCTCACTGCATGGACAAATCGGATTGTTAATGTGCAACATCTTCATCAGGTTTTCCTACTCCTGAAGGAGATAAGTTAGTATGAACAAACAACAATTTCCAACGAAAGTCAATACATAGACTGAAAACTATATATACAAGGAACACATGTGCATGTGAAGTTATAGGAGTTACATATATATTTACGGGATCTAAACATTCCTCATCTGAATATCAGAAACAGCTGTAAATATAATCTGTAAATATAAACATCAGATCACATGTAAATGTATTGCTTACATCTATGATCGCTTGTCCATGCTTCCTCTTCATAGATGTGTATGTCTGTGTATCTGTGTATGTGTGGTTGTGTGAGTATGTGCATTAGCACGCATAACATATCAAACATGTTATATATATATGTGTATGTATCATTGTAAAGTCTTTAAAGGAAATTGTAAGAGCGTGACAGCTACATCAGAACAGACCTATTATAGAATCTGATAATATACAGAGACGTAAAGTGAGTTGGTAACAATGAAGGAAAGATGTAAGTACGTCTGTACTGGTATATTGTATTAGGCTGAGAGAGTTTTGCTTGAGTTATTATCAAATAACCGAGGCGAACAATAACAGTGTGTATAGTAATAAATATAGATACGCATATATATATATATATGTGTGTGTGTATACGAGCGTGTGCGTGCGTCCGTACAAACATATATATGCACACATATATGCATATATATATACACACACATACATAAGTGTACATATATATATATATATATACACACACATATATGTATATATATGTGTCTATATATATACATGTATATATATTTAAGTATATTTGCAGTATTATGTTTACTGTTATATTTGTACATAAATACACCGCATACATATACATACATATATATAGAGAGAGAGGAATAGATACATAGATAGATAAATAGATAGATAGATAGATCCACAGATAAAAAGAAAGATAGATAGATAGAGAGAGAGAGAGAGAAGTACATCTCCATAAATTCGTGCAAGTTAATACACGCACATACATTTATATATATATATATATATATATATATCAACATACATATAAATATACACACATATGTATATATATGTATTCATACATATATATATATATATATATATATATATATATATATATATATATATATATATATATATATATATATATATATATATATATATATATATATATACATACGTACATACATACATATGCATTATCATTCCTGGCTATGGCAGGCACCCAGTACTAGATGTAAAATGTAAATTGACGTACAGGTAATAGGTATGAGCCATTATATAATGCCCAGCATTATTGCTTTCTGTAGAGAGGTTCGCCATTTTCTTTATGCAATCAATCTCCTTGATTGAATTCAGAGAGAACCTCTTTTTCCTAAAATACGTACATACATGAATAGAAACATATATATATATATATATATATATATATATATATATATATATATATATATATATATATATATATATATATATATATATAAAATGTATGTATTTATGTATATATACATATATATATATAAAAGAAGAATAGCAGACTATAGCATGTATCACAGTTTTGTACTTGTAGCTTTTACACCGGAGTAATTTTTCCGTGGAATTAGGTTTTCCATAGATGTAGCCGTGATGTCAGTTTTATATATATATTTATATATGTGTGTTTGTGTGTGTGTATGTATGTGTGGGTGTGTGCGTGCGTGTGTGCGCGTGTGTGTGTGTGCGTGTATGTATGTGTGAGTGTGTATAAATATACCTGTATATGTATATATATAACTACATTCACATATATATATATATATATATATATATACACACACACTCAAACACATATGTATACACGCTCACACATATAGATACATACACAAATAGAAATATGTATGAGTGTGTTTGTATGTATACATATATGTGCGTATGTATGTATATTACCATAACTATATATACATATACATACACTTATATACGTGCATATATATGTGTATATATATATATATATATATATATATATATATATATATATATATATACTTACATAATGCATATATATATATATATATATATAAATATGTATACGTATATTTATACATGTGTGTATGTTTGTGTATGTGTGTGAGTGTTTGTTTATTTGTTTGTATGTATGTATTACGTTTCGCTGAATGATCTCATGTTATTTCGATTATTTGTTGTTTTATGATGTCTGTTTTTCCACTATATATCTAAAATTCCTCGGATGATGTGAGTGTGAGACAATATATTATTGTTGAATTGTATCAGCGATATTTATACTGCAACGCCAAAATAGTGATGAACGAATTTGTCTAAAATAATGAATTACAAAAAATAGTATTGTCAGAATATAACTTGTAATTTACAGGAACAGAATTACCTTCAATATCTTGCCGCCTCTAAGTCCGTTTTAAGCTCAAAATATTTTCCAGTGAAAACATGGCAGGTATTTTTTTTTTTTTTCTTTATGAGAAAGCTAGACCTCTGGATGTACAAGACAAAACTCTATGGTAACTAAATATCCCTCATTGTTGAAAACATGCAAATGATACCGCCAATTTTATATCAAAGTCTAGGTTTCACAATCGCCGAGATACTTTCCTGGCGATCTTCTGTTATATATAATATATAGAAATGATTTGAGCACCAATGATTAGAAATTCGTTAGGCCTCAAAATACGAGGGCTAATCAAAGAGTATCAGGACTGTTGCTATGGTATCGGAGCTAAAGTACACAGAGTGAAGTCACTTGGCATAGATTGACCTTATATTCTATCGTGCATGCACACAAAGTTATAGCATTCTCGCTTACATCCGTTCTTCATAGCAGTGCTTGGAAGTAAAGTGTATAGAGTGTGGTCGTCTCGAAACGAAAATCGGATTTCTGCTGAGCAGGAACTGGAATGTATCGAGGAAGACCAAGTTTTATTGAAAACTATCAACGTAGGTGTCGCGATTCGTGGGCCTACAGCTATGACACCGAAACCAAGCTCGAACTCGTCAGTAAACGAGCCAATCAAGAATTCAAAATGTCGAGGAAATCCAAGAGATTGCGACGAGGCAGCTTCTCGCTATCCCAACACGCGCGCGCACACACACACACACACACACACACGCGCACATATATATGTGTGTGTGTGTGTGAGAGGATAAATGCATATATGTACATATTTATCTATCTATATATATATATGTGCGTATGCGTTTGTCTCTCTGTGTGTTTGTGTCTCTGTCGTAAAGAAAGAAAGAAAGAAAGAAAGAACAGGTGAGAGAGAGAGAGAAATAGAGAGAAAGAAAGAGCGAGAGAGGAACTATATGGTAAAGAACGTCGGGGTGTCGCCGACATCGTTTCGATTCCAACAACATCGCAAATCTTGAAGAAGTAACTTTTAAGTCGAGAAACAATCACAATTTAAGTTCAATCTGAAAAGAATGTCAAAGCTCTATTGAATTTCAAATAATCACATTTATATTGATCGATCGATATCCTTCTCCAACAAAGTATAATAGTTTCTATTGTATATTAAGTGTAGTACCGTATGTGGCATTTATTATTATTATTATTATTATTATTATTATTATTATTATTATTATTATTATTATTATTATTATTATTATTATTATTATTATTGTTATTACTATTTCCGCAGTTATAATTTGTTGCTTGATTTCACTCGACTGCTTAGTGCAGGCTATGAGTAATGTCAAAAATCTTTCTTTATCTCAGTATCTATGTATTCCTTTTCGGTTTAAGAAAATAGTGGAGAGGCGTGGACAGTGCCTAGGAGCGTAATTTTCCTGTATGATCTGAATATGCTCCAGTTTCATGGTGGTTATTATTATTATTATTGTTGTTATTATTAAGTCAACGAGCTGGCAGAATCGCTAACACGCCGGGCAAAATGCTTGGCGGCATTTTATCAGAATATTTTTGTTCTACGTTCGAATTCCGCCAAAGTTGACTTTGTCTTTTCATACCTACAAGACCGACAAATCAAGAATCAGTTGAGCACTAGGGGTCGATGTAATCGACTCCCTTCCTCCCCCGAAAATGATAGCCTTTTACTAAAATTTGAGACCGTTTTAGTCTTGAGGTTCCACATTTTGCCAATTTCTACTCCAAGATCTTTATACTTGCTCAGTTTTTGGTCGGTCTTGACAGAAACAATTATGTTGATTTGGACAGCCATATCAATGAAGTGCATGGTTTTAGTCCGATGTGTTTCAATATAATATCTGGCCTATTCGTATCTCTCTTTCTGTTAGTTTGAATGGTAAAGTTCCAGACATATGATCAGTTTCAAGCACTAGAGATGGTTTGTGTTCCCACCAGTTTTTATTAAGGGCCAGATCCAGATTTTGCAAATTACTCAGTGAATATAATGTGCTACTCTATAATGCCTGCCGAGATACTCTGTAGCCGCAAGAAGACTGCACATGGAGACAACATGATCGTTGGTTTCATTTTGTTGTTTACATACTCGACATGTTGGGCTACTGCCCTTCTTTAATATATTGGCCTGGTAGCTCCTTGTAGGTAGGCATTGATCTTGGGCTGCTATGATAAACCCTTCCGTCGCTGATTTTAAGCCAGAAGACACTAACAATTGATGGGTAAATGCTTTATCAACATCGGCACTATCAGCTCTCTTTGAGCATTTACCATTGAGAGGTTGTTCTATTTGGAATTCACCATCTTCTTTCAATTCTGTTTCCATTTCTTGCCGAGACACATTATTTTCATTGTCATTATCTTCATCATTAATACCACCACCAATGTTTTTATTATTGTCGTTTTTGTGGCTTTAGTTATTATTACCGTCACCACTCTATTATTACCGGTACTATTAATATTTTCATCACGATTATCATTACTATTACAATAAATTGCTTCTATTAATGTTACTTTGTTGCCGTTACTTTTGCTGTTAGTCCTATTCCGGTGAATGACCTGTCTGTAGAATGGCACAGAAGCAAAGAATTTAGATTCCTATGAAATAGAGAGGTC
This sequence comes from Octopus bimaculoides, assembly GCF_046866305.1. Classification (NCBI taxonomy): domain Eukaryota; kingdom Metazoa; phylum Mollusca; class Cephalopoda; order Octopoda; family Octopodidae; genus Octopus; species Octopus bimaculoides. Next base: position 4,889,106 of record NC_142952.1, read on the forward strand.
TTTTTATACACATTACACGGACGCAGACTTTGCATTCAAATAGACATTATGTTAATATAATGGCGACTTTGACAAATAGGCGCAAACAAATAGAAAACAAACTCTGTATAAGAAGCACAAGAACACTCGCCAATATATCCCCCTATCAATATGAGAGAATACTCATCTATCTATCTATCTATCTATCTATCTATCTATCTCCCTCTCTCTCTCTCTCTCTCTCTACATATATATATATATATATATATATATATATATATATATATATATATATATATATATATATATACATATATATATATACATATATATATATATATATATATATATATATATATATATATATATATATATATATATATATATATATATATATATATATATACATATATATATATACATATATATATATATATATATATATATATATATATATATATATATATATATATATATATATATATATATATATATATATATATATATATATATATATATACATACATACGTACGCGTTTATCACCATACGAAAGAATGACTGATTTCGTTCTATTTTGTTATGGAAATACACAAAACAATAAAAGATGGACGTAAATTTATTGTCATCATGAGAATGACATTTATTATTGTTTGTCTACCGAGCTTGTACATATATATGTGTGTGAGAGAGTGCGTGTGTGTGCGTATGAGTGTGTGTGTGTGTGAGTGTGGGTCCGCGTTTATAAAAACACACATATATATATATATAGATGTATGTATGTAGATATATATGTGATATATATGTATGATATATATATATATATATATATATGTATATATATATATATATATATATATATATATATATATATATATATATATATATATGTATGTATGTATGTATATGTATATATACAGTGTATATGTGTATATGTGTGATGTGTGTAGAAAGACGTACCTCGATGTTGTACCTCATGAGTGATCTCCACTTTTCGTACGTGACACGAACAGCAAATTTTCTTTCGGCGTTGGACATCTCAGCTCCACCCACTGATTAACTTATCGACTGGGTTTATTATCGATTCTTGCTACTAGCGAAATACGAACGCACGTACCGCAGCACCCACCACCGCACACCACATCTGCACGTATAATAACACATGACGTATGATAATATGTTTGATTTATGCCTACCACGCGCAAACATATCTACATGCAGGCACGATGCTGCATATATGTACAAGCTAGAGCATATGTCGATATATATATATATATATATATATATATATATATATATATATATATATATATATATATATATATACCCAACTTTAACTTTGTATCTCTTTCATCATCTTGCTTCCCAACCACATGGTCCCAGGTTCAGTCCCATTGCATGGCACCTTGGGCAAGTGTCTTCTACTATAGCCTCGGGCCGATCACAGCCTTGTGAATGGATTTGGTGCACGGAAACTGAAAGAAGCGCGTCATATATATATATATATATATATATATATATATATATGTATTCCTTTTGCATATATCGACGACATTCTCTCTCAGCTATACACAACTTCATCTCTTTTTCACATTCGATTTATTTTCTGTATGTCGATCAATCAACATGCTCTTGCCCACATTTCCTCAAACTCTTCAACAGTTCTTATTTCTTCCCTGAGAGGAAGGACTTAGGTCCGAAGCGTTAGATATGCCTAAATTTATATATTTTTTTCCTTTGCATTGTGACACTAATACATTCGCTCTTTCTTGTGTTGTTTTATGAAAGATCTTTACATTTTTAGTACGCTCATGTGGCATCAGACCAGTTCTTTTGGCCTACATATAACCTTACAGATGCGTGCATCTGTAAGTCTTTGTATACGAGTTTCTGTCAGTGACAATGTGCGCACATTTAAGAGAGAGACAGAGAGTTGACAGACAAAGCAAGACACAGTATTAGGGAGAAAGGGAGAGAGAGAGAGAGAGAGAGGGAGAGAGAGAGGGAGAGAGAGGGAGAGAGAGAAAGTTTGGGCGACAGAGAATTCGAAAAATAAAAAAGAAAACACACAACAAATCATAATTCAAATTTTGATGAGAAAACATTTCACTAAAATATAGCCCCAGAACTCTAGAGATGTTGGAATACTATTTGAGGTAGGCAGGATGGTATTATGCGGCGAGAGATTTTGAAACGGTTTTTCAATAAAGAAACATTATAATATTAAATATTTCTAACAACAAAAATCATATTTCGCAAATAGTTAAAAGGGAAATACATACTAGCCTGCAGAACTAATGATGATGATGATGATGATGATGATGATGATGATGATGATGATGATGATGATTATATTAATAATAATAAGAAGAACACTCGAAAGCGCATACATTCATACATACATGCACAGCACACACACACACAAAAGCACATATGTATTTGTATATATATGTAAATTATATCAAACAATGTTTATATTTGCGTATGTACATATATGTGTGAGTGTTCGTTCATATATATACATGTGTCTGTGTGTGTGTGGGTGCGTGCGTGCGTTTGTATAATACTTACATACACATACATGTATGCATACTACGCACATTGGTGTTTTTGCTTGCCTGCTTGCTTACTTAAAGAAAAATAGAATTCAATATTTCTCGAGTTTCATGTACATATGTGCATATATACATACATAATATAATACATACATACATACATACATGCATATATATATATATATATATATATATATATATATATATATATATATATATATATATATATACGCACACACATTCATTTATATGTATGTAAGCATATATATAGATGCATAGATATATATAAACTGATGGGATTTTTTTTTATATGATTTTTTAGCATTCTGAACACTAAACCTCCGGCTAACACTATACAAAACAAGTAAATAATTATATTAAATTGATAAATAAATATATAAAGAAAGAGTATTTTATTTATTTAAAATTTATTCTTGATTTAATTGAACATTCTTCAATTTGATTCTCTGCAAATTCTCTTATATTCATACGTTTCTCTTTTTATTCATTTAGTTGTTTTTTTAATGTATTTTCGATTTATTAGTGTGTTTTTTTCTTTTCTTTTCTTTTTGGTCTTGTTTTGTCTCCTTTTGCATCAGCAGTTGTAACTGTTTGTATCTAATGCAATGTTTATGCAAAACGAATTTACAAACAAGCCAGCAAATAATAATAATAATAATAATAATAATAATAATAATAATAATAATAATAATAATAATAATGATGATGATGATGATGATAATTAGAAGAAGAAGAAGAAGAAGAAGAAGAAGAAGAAGAAGAAGAAGAAGAAGAAGAAGAAGAAGAAGAAGAAGAAGAAGAAGAAGAAGAAGAAGAAGAAGAAGAAGAGCAACAACAATGATAATACAAGGTTAAATGTTTGCTATTAATGTTTGGGGTTTTTTCTAGATTTTGGTTTGATAGTATTTTTCTGTTTTCTCAATTTTATAACCAAATAATGAAACGCATTGCTAATTTATTTAGAGATGTTTCTTCATATTTTTCTGCCCGGGTCCTTAAAAGTGAAACAGGAAGACATCTTCTTCTCGTAAAGAAGTACAATCTTCCTCACTCAGCAATCTCCATAATAATAATAATAATAATAATAATAAATGAGAAACTATTCAAATGCATTCAGAAATATTTGTCGCAATGGTTTCTTCATAACAAACTAATTGTTTTCCACTGAGTTATATCATCGTTGCATTTGTTACATTTCTCGTTATGTTTGTTGATGATGCGAGTGTTACCGTTCTAGATGTTGTTATTGTGTTGCTGATGAACATGTGGTTTTCCCTGATCCATCACACGTGACTTGGCATTCAAACAATACCACCCATGCAATTTCTTTCCCATGTGGGGGGACGTTATTGACCACAATATCACTTTGTCCACAGAGTGTTATATTATTAAATAGCAGGGAACGATCCAGATCTCTGAACACCTTATTTTTTTCTGATATATATATATAAAGTTAACAGAATTAGATAAAAATCCAAGGCTGTGAAAGACTTCAGAACATTTACAGCTGTTTCCAGGATATATTATATATCCCTTCATCGGAGAAGGTGTGAGAGAATAGTTGAGCAATAGTTATTCTAGAGAAGATATGAAATAGAAAGTGAAGTGGAGGAATGAAGAGACGCTGGTTTTTATCAACTAGACAGCATGCTATAACAGTTTATAGGCAATTTATACATTAAATTAATAATAATATACGTATGTATATAATTATATAAAGGGAACTAGGGCGAAAAGTACCCAACACCAGCATGCTTGAAGTGGCGATACCTTCAAGCATGCTGGGGATTAGGCGTTTTTGCCCTTGGTCCCTTTGTATAATTATATATAAATATATATATATATATATATATATATATATATATGTGTGTGTGTGTGTGTGTGTGTGTGTGTGTGTATGTATATATACAAAGAGAGAGAGAGAAGGCGAAGGTGTACATTTACATATATGCATACGAATTTAATTATACCAATATATATTGATATATATGTGTGTGTTGTGTATGTGTGTGTGCGTGTGTGTGTGTGCGTGTGTGTGTGTGTGTGTGTGTGTGTGTGTGTGTGTGTGTGTGTGTGTGTGTGTACTATATGTTTATTTCCCCAGCATTTGAAGTGTGAGCATAAAATTTATTTGCAAATAAACACGGAAAACTCATTCATTGATCAGTTAAGCAAAATTTCCATCTTTAATGATCCGAAACTGAAAGAATGGACAGAAAAGTCTTCAGAAACTGTAACATCGTACTTTCAAGTGAAATCAAACATATATTATTACAAATAAAATGCAAATTATATATAATTATATACACAACAATTCAGTGCAACTCTAAACCAATCGGTTATGACCAATCGGCTTTTAATTAAGATTCATTGCTTTTATACGCACACACACACACACACACACACACACACACACATACATATATTAAAATGTTTAAATATCTCATCCTTTCTCTATCATTCTCTCTGTCTCATTCCCTTTTACTTTCTCTCTCTGTTTGTCTCTGTCTCATTCCCTTTCTTTCTCGCTGTCTCTCATTATGTATTTATATTGTTCTATTCTCCTATTCTTTTACTTCTTTCTGTGTTTGGACTGCGGCCATGGTGGGGCACAACCATTAAGGACTTTAGCTGAATGAATTGACCGCTGTCCTTAGTTTTTTAATGCCTGGTATATAAATATATATACATATATATATATATATATATATATATATATATATATATATATATATATATACATATATATATTTACATATATATATACATTTATATATATGTAAATATATATAAATATATATTTGCAGAAAGCGAGAGAGAGAAAAAGAGACACAACAGAATATATATATATATATATATATATATATATATATATATATATATATATATATATATATGTTTCATTTACATAGGTTCAGACCGTAGAAGTAGTGCGCTTGTTTTCTCTTATGGCGAAGCTTACCATAACTAACAGATAACTTCAATACGATTAATAATGTGTATGTACCCATGCATGCAAAAAAAACTAAATCTTTGAATTTCCGAATTGGATGCCAGTGCAGTCGTACTAAACGGATGTATTGCAACACTTCTAGTCGCTATCAATGTGCCGGATATAATGAGCAAGGCGCCAGCCGATGCATTTCCGTTGTAATAAGGTTGTGGTATAGCATAGAGATAAGGAATCAGATTTGGAGTGTGCAAGCTCTAGAATAAGTGCGACCAATAAAGTGATTCTTCCGTCGAATTGTGATTAATTTTTTACGCTATATTACTATATTCCTACAGAGCATAAAGTGTAAAATAATGAGTCTGCATACTTAAGTATGTATATGTGTGTGTCTGTCCGTATGTGTGTGTGAGTGTGCGTGTGTTTTAGAGGTGTGTGTGTTTGTGAGTGTATAAGATGTATGTATGTTTATTGTGTATAACCGTGAACACATTTGCTTAATCTCAGAAGAATACAAACACACATATATTCACACACACACACACACACACAGACATATATCTATATATTAGATTCTTTCTGTGTGTGCGCGGGCGCGCGTATGTATCTCCGATTGAAGGTGTGAGTAGTTGGTATATTTTTAGTTGCAGTGTGTGTAGACATAACGACATATATTCATATACATACATGCATACATATATACATACATACGCACACAGGCATGTGTAGATATATACATACATACACACATAATACATACACATATACATACATACAAATGTACACAGGTACATGTCCATATATTTTTATGGTATATATTTGTGTATTATGCCTCTCCCACTTTCTCTCTCTTCCTCTCTCTCACTCCCCTTCTCTCTCTTTCTCTCCCTCTATTTCTCCTTCTCTCTCTCTCTCTTTCTCCCTCTCTCTGTATGAGCAACATGCACGTCTATGTGTATGCGAAGGTATGTATATATATATATATATATATATATATATATATATATATATATATATTTATGCATTCATATATGTACATATGTCAGTATACTGATATTTGAGCTGAAAGCGTTTGAACTTCGGCTTTTAATAGAAAGAAAAAAAACTCACCGAGACAATGGCGTTTGGCGATGCTAATAGCAGGTCAAATCATTTTAAAAGAATATAAAATTGTTTTTAATCGCACCAGGTAAAACGAAATGAACAGAGGAGGATTAAAATTAAAGGAGATTAAGCGTACAGCTTGCTTTCCTCGTTTCAACACGCTGTGTATTTATAATGAATATATATATATACGACGGGCTTCTTTCAGTTTCCGTCTTCCAAATCCACTCACAAGGCTTTGGTCGGCCCGAGGCTATAGTAGTCAGATGACAGAAACAAATAAAATAATAAAAGAATACATACATACATATATACATAAACCCAGCTTTTGACATACGAGTTCCGTCTATCAAATCCTACTCGAAAGATTCCAGAATCATAATGCATTTTGACCTCCCTAACGTTGCCGTTCTTGTTAATTGCATTTAATTATCTTCCTATTTAGTCAACCCATTTCACTGCACGCGTGAGAAAACACCAAGTTGGTAAGCAGCGCAATCGAACCTTACAACTAAGAGGATGCGATCTACACTACTTAACTAGGCAGCTATTATGGTATATAACGTTAGTTTTAAAATGATTCAGCAGCTGTTTGCCATAAATTACAAAGCAGATTTTTTAGACCATATGTGTTTTGAGTCAACCGAAAATCGATAAAATACGGTTTCCTCTTCGTCTCGTAACCAAGGGAGATTGTGATATAAATAAGACAAGATTTGTGTTTATATAGAGATGTACTTTTTTTTTTATTTCTCCTGTAAAATATATATTTATTTATTTAAGGTCTTTGTTTATACATGTTATCATTTCTTGGTTTCTCTCGTCGTCTTCCCTCTTTCTTAATCTATATCAAATTCATAATCCAACTATGTCTAACATGCATTTGTACGTTTATGTATAGCGTTACATATACAGAATAAATATCCATTTAAACATGTTA